>NW_018128632.1:6889-11455 GCF_001952655.1 Monopterus albus
AATACATTCTGCAGCGTCTCTGATCTTTTCCTCAGAGACACGGATGTTGTATTTCTCCAGCAGGTGTGATGCCGCAACCAGAAAACGGTCTGTCAAGACACGTTTCTCCAGATCGTTATAATGCTTGCTCAAAAAATTGTCTGGGATGTCAAACAGGCACGTGTGCTGCTTCTGGCATCCGTGAGAAATCTTGCAGCCATAACACAAATATTCGTTGTGGTCCCTAATTTCAGCGTGCAGGATGCGGGTGACAAGGCACTTTACAATGTCGGAAAACAGTCTGAGCATAGCTCCGTCCAGCTCATCGTCAGTTTGCCCTTCGGGCTCCTCCTCACGGATCGTGTCAAGATCAGTGATGGGCTGTTGAGGAGAAAGAACCATCTCCTCAATCTCATCGCTCTGGGTGTTACTGGTGCTGTTCTCCTCGTTACACCCGATTTGCGGCTCCTTGCTGGGTGTGTCGAGGTCCATCGATGTTACGCTGGTCTGTTGAGGAGACGCTTTTCTCTCCTTGCTAGGGCTGGTGGTACTGGCGCTGCTCTGGCTAGTCTCGTCCTCGTGCTGACTGTCGTTTTCCACCTCCTGCTCAGGGCTACTGTCAGCGCTGTGCTCGCGGAGGTACTCTCCTCTCCCCACTTGTTAAAAATCTCTATCCACGTTATACAACGGAGGTTCAGAGTTTCCTGAAAAACGCCACACTCCGTGTTGAATCTGTACATCTTCATTACACCGTTTTTATCACCGAGTCCCTGTGCTATTATTTTGTAGTACCATTTTTCCAAATTAGTGCCATTTGTTTCCCAAACAGCTTTGAACACCCTGGAATTGACTCTCGCCTGCGGGGTGCTACTGCTACTGCTACCGCCAGCAGCGGACCTCTCGCTTTGCATCATCACTTTGGCCAGCTGGTCCTGGGTGCTTTCAGGCTGTTCTGCAGGATACTTGCGCTTCTTGTTTGCTGGGTCTCGGTTCTCCTTCTCTTCCTCCTCATCCTCCTCATCATCCTCCACCTCCCCCTCCTCATCTTCCTCATCATCTTGGTAGCTTTCGAGCAGATGTTCCAACACGATGCACCTCATAACTCCCCAATCGCTCGCAGTCAGTGTCGTTCTCAGGGTTTCAGGAGTGAAAGATTCCCCCTCTCTCAGCTGGTACAGAGCCAATTCGCCGGTTGTATACTGGAATACATAACCGATATATCCAGTCAATAATTTCAGCTCACCTCGGAGAGAAGCGCTAGGCGGTTTTTGAACTCTACAGAGCTGCATTGTGACTTTTTTTAGGAGCTCGTAAAAAATCTGACTCCTCCGTTAGCATCACGGGTACATTGCTGATAACGCCGTATAATCTCTCGATAGGATCGGATGATGTAGCCATTTTTTCTCTCGTTATTACAGGCTGCCAGCTGAAGGAAACGATTTTTCAGAGGTATAACGCAGGAGAAAATCGGAGCTGTTTATAAAGCAGTGAGTCTGAGAGGGGGGTGAGCAGCTGTGAAAGTGTTTAACCCTGTGGGTTTTTGCACCTCTCTCACGAAAACAGCTTGCCTGATGACAAGCATATGGTATAGGCTCTGTTTTAAACATTTTTTTTACAGAATTACCCCCAATAAATAACTCTGGACCATCGCAGGATTATGTTTCCCAAGGGGTCTCCTTTGAAACTAAATATCTGGCCAACTCTGGTCTAGCTCCATGTCCAATTTGTGTTTTATTCATTTGACACTACATAATAAAGACCTTGTTTTTTTTAAAACTAGCTGTTTCACACCTTAACTCAAAGGGGGCATCTGTTGTCTTCTCATTTGAAACTAAATATCAGCTCAACTCTGTTTTAGCTGCATGTAACATTTTTGTGTTTTATTCATCTCACACTACATAATAATGGCTATGTCTTTTTTAAAACTAGCTGTTTCACACCTTAACTCAAAGGGGGCGTCTGTTGTCTTCTCATTTGAAACTAAATATCAGCTCAACTCTGTTTTAGCTGCATGTAACATTTTTGTGTTTTATTCATCTCACACTACATAATAATGGCTATGTCTTTTTTAAAACTAGCTGTTTCACACCTTAACTCAAAGGGGGCGTCTGTTGTCTTCTCATTTGAAACTAAATATCAGCTCAACTCTGTTTTAGCTGCATGTAACATTTTTGTGTTTTATTCATCTCACACTACATAATAATGGCTATGTCTTTTTTAAAACTAGCTGTTTCACACCTTAACTCAAAGGGGGCGTCTGTTGTCTTCTCATTTGAAACTAAATATCAGCTCAACTCTGTTTTAGCTGCATGTAACATTTTTGTGTTTTATTCATCTCACACTACATAATAATGGCTATGTCTTTTTTAAAACTAGCTGTTTCACACCTTAACTCAAAGGGGGCGTCTGTTGTCTTCTCATTTGAAACTAAATATCAGCTCAACTCTGTTTTAGCTGCATGTAACATTTTTGTGTTTTATTCATCTCACACTACATAATAATGGCTATGTCTTTTTTAAAACTAGCTGTTTCACACCTTAACTCAAAGGGGGCGTCTGTTGTCTTCTCATTTGAAACTAAATAGAACTCAACACTGAAGTTTATCGGCTTTGGCCGGTGGTACGCCAGAAATTCCCAGGACAGGTGCGCTCTGTTGAGCTGTGTAGAATTGCATCTCAAAAGGGTGAGAAAGGCAGTCAGTATTTGCTCAGAGTGCGTGAACTCTGGCAGAACCGCATTGGTGATGACCCAGCTGTCAGTGACACCATGGGGGTGCTATTTCACAGTGCTGTGGAGGCTTCCCTCCCCGCATCCATACAGACTCTTGACAGGTAGTGGGGACTCAGCACATTTGCTTTTGAGCAGTGGTCATCTTATGTCACTCAGTATATTGGGGGTGGGACAATGCTTCTGATTGGTTAACCTTTCACCTAGAACTGTCAAATTAATTCTGATGAAAACCGGTATCTATACTGTGTGTGGCAGGACCACATGAACCGACAACTGGAGTTGTGGACTGGTCTAATCAGCCAGATTTTAACTCATTTAGATAAGTCTGTGTATTTCCTCATGCTCCTCCAGAGAACTTGAAAATATTATGAGGTCATCCAGGAAAGCAACCACCTCCATTACTTACCTACCCCTATCTCCCACTGTCCCAGACTGTCAAAAAAAAATTATAATTCCCCACACAGCGCCCTACCACACACAGCCGGGTTACACCACAAAATTTAACTGGTGCCTCAGAAAGCCAGTCCGCATTCAGTTAAAAATGTCACAACTGCCACCACTTGTTTCAAAACTCCAGTCCAATATATAGTTACATTCTGGTTCAAATAGTTAAACTCTGTCCATCATTTCATGCTCTTCTTAACACATAATGGTCTTTCTGTGACCATTATAATTTTTGTACTCAGCTGCAAAAGCTACTTGATCTTTGGCATGGCTCACTTCGCTATAGCTAGTTTGAAAAGATGATGACTGTGTTTATCATTAAAAAGATGGCAAGCAAAGCAAAGGACTGAGCCAGTAGATGGGGAATCAAGCAGCCATTTCTGCAGCATTCTTTGAAAGTAAGCTTAAAATTGCTTCTGCTGTTTGTAGATTCTTTAGGAGGCTTTGGTAATCAGCATCCTTGTTCTGGCTTGCCTTTGTCACCTGAATAGTGGTTGTGTAGTCCTCTTATTCTTTCTTGACCATACCTTGTATTTTATGTGTACCCAGTGAATTTTGTTCGGCAAGGACCCAGAAACAAAATAACTTTAATGCTCATAATTATGAGCTTTTCATATCAACACTAATTTTTTGTGGACAATGTACTTGGGCAGAGGATGAATGTGTATATGTTAGCTAAAATAACTTTGTAGTGTAGGACTAGATTGACATACTGTCCCTTCTATTCACTGGCAACTAGAAAATGTCTACTGATACAGAATTAAGTCAATTAAACTTTATTCAGTGGTTATTCACTGGATTTCTAATTTGTCAAATGTAGTAGTAGACCATGTTGAGAACTCATCACAATTCTATTCTTTTGTCTATGTCCCTCTTTGTGGATGAATACTTCTCTTCTTTGTTTTATTAGTTTCTGAAACAGTAGAACTAAAACCTAAAATTGAAGTTTGATGAGGCAGGAATTTAGTATCTAAAAACATCATTCACGCCTTAAAAGTGCAATAATTTATTGCAGGAAATCTTACACGTGCAGTTTCATGTAGAAATATTGGAAATGACTAAAACATATGTTGCCTACATTCTAGTTGTTTTTTCCTCTCTTCCATTTACTCAAACATTTCTTGCCTACAATTTTGACGTTACACCTCTCCAATCAGTGACGTGCGGTCAGGGAAGGCAGGTGAGGCAGAGCCTCCCCTGTCAATCTTGAAAAGAAAAAAAAAGTTAACCATAAAATATTGATTCATTCATTCATTTTCTACCGCTTAGTCCCTGAACGGGGTCACGGGTGAGGCCGGAGCCAATCCCGGCCGGCAATCGGGCGAAGGCAGGGAATATAATAAATGTTAATATTTGTCGGCTGTTGTGTGTTGTAGGGCCTTTTGCTGTTCGAATCCCATGTTGAAAGAATTT
>NW_018128632.1:12190-12511 GCF_001952655.1 Monopterus albus
GAGCCTGGGGGCATACGCCGCGGCCCTGCAGCTGCTGGTGAGACGGGGCTATGCAACATTCCCCACGACAGCGTAGGAAGAGCTGAGTCTCCAGGCCTTTCTTCGGGGCCTCGCTCCTGAGCAGCTCCGCTTGCATGTTCGCCTGGCAGCACCTCGTAACGTCAGCGAGGCACTGAGAGGCTGAGTGGGTGGAGGAAGTGCTGGGTCCATGGCCAGCGAAGGTACCGCTCCCGCGTCCAAGCACCCGAGCAGCGGAGCTGGGAGACAAGGCAGCAGCACCGGAGAAGCCAGAGGCCAGACGGGCCCCACCAGCCCAGGAGC
>NW_018128632.1:13213-13511 GCF_001952655.1 Monopterus albus
TGTGGCAGCTGTGCAGGAGTTAGCACAGCGGAGTGGTGCGCACCTGACAACACAGGAGAGAGGGAGACTGTTGGAGTTGCTGAGAGAATTTGCAGACATTTTCGCAGCAAAAACATGAGACTGCACCAGGACAGGGCTGGTGCAGCACTTCATTAATACGGGAAACGCTGCTCCCATTCGCCTGTGTCCCCACAAGCTCCCCCTCTCCAGACGCCAAGCTGCCGAAGAACTGATAGCCGACATGGCAGCTAACGGGGTCATCGAGCCTCCTGACAGCCCGTGGGCCGCGCCCATGGTC
>NW_018128632.1:17639-17850 GCF_001952655.1 Monopterus albus
AGGTGTCAGATGTTGTTTTCCAGGTTCGTATGCCAGGGAGGGGCCGACGGGTAGTGTTGCATAAGGACAGACTTGCACCATACCACCCGCTGGCCCCCGAACCAGAGACAGAACCAGACCCGGAGGACACAACAACGGTGGATCGTGTAATCCTCACCAACAGTATGCGATGCAAATAGGGTGTCGCTGTCCCTCTATATATCGCAGATAA
>NW_018128632.1:18280-24397 GCF_001952655.1 Monopterus albus
CTGACTGTAAAAGAGTTAGTGCCTCACCAGCTGTCAACCTCACCGCATGTCATTGTGTTTAGATGCTTGTTGCTTGGTGGCCACCGTGAGAGTGATGTATGTCTGAAGAAAGTTAGGGACAGAGGTTTGCATGACTGAAACTTTGGGTGTGTTTAAGGGGGTCTGAATACTTTCTGTACCCACTGTAGTTATTTAAAAGAAAAATGGGGGGAAATAACTACTCAGTCGTTCAGAAAGCCGACAGTGAATATCACTAAGAGGCGAAAACCAAACTAATGGGAAATAGTTGGTGCAAGAGAACTCCAACAGAGTTAACTGGGGATGCAAAATATATGAACTACAAAAATGAAAAGAAATATGGGTTTAAAGGTTGACTAACGCAGTCCGACTGCGCTAAATCAGTCCAACAAATAGAAAAACAGATTTTTACATGAGACCCAGACCAGACGCTCCAGCCAAACCAGTCCGACCACCAAGAGAGAGTCCAGGACTCTCTGCTTCACCTGACAAGGCAAGGAAAGCCTGCCTTAAATCATTACAACAACGCTGTTAAGCTGCTCTATATTGTACAAACCACATGAATATCTAGCCCTGAAAAAAAAAAAAACAGTTCTACGGTACATCAGTGGCCAATACACATTCTCTGATTAAATTTTTATTTGAGAGGCTGTCAGACCCAAACCTACAATTTCCTTACAAAGACATTAAGCACTTCATGATACTTTAGAAATCGCCAAACATGCAAAATGCCATTTTAAGAACCAAGCTAAAAGAAGTTTGCTACAGTTGTGTTAATAGCTCCCTAGGGGAGAAGTTTCTGCTGTCTTAATTCCAGAAGGAACAGCGTCATGGTGACCACACGGAAGGGGACACGAAATGGTGGAAAACTGGACTGGACTGGTCAGGAGCAGACAGGTCAGAGGTCCACAAACATATACATAGGAGCTGCGCGAGTAAAATGATATAATGACGATGTTGCTTTGTTTGTTCTTTTCCATTTTTTATTGTTTTGAATTTATGTATGGTTTTGCATTTTATTTTTCCATTTTGATGAGGATTGCTTTATTGGTATCTTTCCATTTTTGTGTTATTCATTCTGCTTATTTTTTCCAGTTGTTTAAGAATGCTGCCTGATGCAGTTACAAGGAAAATCTGTTTGCAAGTAGCCGCTGACGTACGCACTGTGCTGCCGGAGGTGTTCATCCACCCCTCCAAATTATTGAACTCAGGTGCCCCGCTCTCTTCTGTCGCTACGGGTGCAATCAACCACCCAGGCATGCATCCAGCTTCTACAGACAGTTGTGAAAGGATCAGCCGCTCTCAGGATCTCAACAAACTCCAGCCTGGTGCCAGTGGCGCAGTGGGTCTGGTCCTGACACTTCATGTGACCTGCAGAGTGGCCCTACCCCGGGACATGGAGAGCTCCCTGAACGGGGGGCTCCATGGTTGAACTGCCACATCCACACCAACACCACTGAGTACGATGCAGGGCATTGGCTCATGAGGTGAAATTGGTCATACTACATAATACTAGCTGCAATTGAGAGTTGCCACTACCCCACACAGAGAACATAATGTGACAGATTGCGTGAATGTTAACTATTGTAATTTAACCAGATTCAAATATACAGAGTTGTGAAACAAATTTCCATGACGTTTCCAAAACTTTGTGGGTTTATTTATTTTTCCAAAACTTTTCAAGGCCTGGAAATTGCTGTTTTAAAATTCCATGACTTTTCCAGGTTTCTCATGACTGTACAAACCCTGTATTTAGTGTTTTTACTCACTTTTTGTCTCTCCCATGACATTATTCCTCTCTCCTACAGCGTCCATTACAATTACATGCAAATTGACTATTATGCAAATTATGTGATGCCGTTATTTAGCGACCTCTAGTGACAATTATGACAGCCAATAGCTACTTTCCTTACCTGTTGGCAACACTGCTTCTAGGTCCTTACTGAACAAAACTCACTGGATACAGATATAATACAAGTTATGGTCAAGAAAGAAAAAGAAGAGGCAAAACAGAAAATAGGCAAGAGACTAAAAGAGAGGGACATAAAAAGGAGAAAAGATGATTGCATGAGTATCGGATAGATACTATCTTGGGTACCTTGTTTTAATTAATAATTACTCCTATTTAAAAGACAGTCTGCAGCTCCCAATTTACAACATGCAGTGGAAGACCCTGGTGGCCAAACTGAATATTATAAAAAAAAACTGAAAAATGAGCCTTGGAAAAAAACTAAATAAACAAAAGAGTGCACCTGTTTCACAGATGAAGACAGAAATAATCCTTCATTTCAGTACGGTTCTTTCTGAAAATTTCATGGTTCCTCACAAGGTCCAGAGGACATCACAACCTATGTTAGTCGAAGTTAAAAGTCAGTGATTCAATGACTTTTAAGAAGACCTGCAATGTTTAAACATACACTTGTGAAGAAATGAGTGTGGAGGCTGTTTTGAAACAAAAAAGGCTGAGGTCCACAAACCGCCACTTCTCATATGAATCACATGGTGAGCCTTTCAGTGATGCCCTTAGGAAGTTGGAGGTTGGATTCTTCAATGTTGTTGTTGATGCAGCCATGTCAGCCATCAGGGAGAGGTTTACTACACTGGAAAATGTGGAAAACAAATTTGGGGTTTTGACAAAATTCCAAAGTATTGCAGATGAGGAGCTGGCAGAGCAATGCAATGCACTAGGCACAACACTGCACTTTGTAGGGCACTCTGATTTGTACAGTAGAGAGCTTGTGCAGGAAATCAAGAACTTCCCTCAACTGCCATCAAAAACCACGAGCCTCATTGAGCTCATCATTTTTCTGCAAGATAAGGATCTATCAGAGATCTACCCTAACTTTTGGACTGCTCTCAGGATTGCACTTACTCTGCCAGTCACAGTGGCTCAAGCAGAGAGGAGCTTTTCAAAACTGAAGTTGATCAAGTCATACCTGAGGTCAACCATGTCTCAGGAACGGCTCACTGGCCTTGCTATCATCAGTATCAGTCACTCAATAGGGGAGCAGATTTCGTATGATGGCATTATTAATAATTTTGCATCAGGGGAGGCCAGAAAGGTCAGATTTTAGTTTTAGTTTGTGTTTTCTGTTTTTAGTGTAGTGTAATAATAAGATTTTCTTTAGTGTGATTTGTGTGATGGATTTGTGCTATTTAGAATATTCTATATTTTATTTGTATATTATTCTTAATATTTTATATTATTGTTGTTCTCTGCTCTGGTTATATTCTGATTGTACATATTTTTGACACATTTTTTTGTATACAGAATTTTTTTTAAAGTTCTGATGACTTACACTGTTTTGTGCAGAATTGTGGTTTTCAAATGTTCTGTTGAAGGATTTGTGCATTTGAGAAAGAAGTTTGTCTTACACTTATATTGTTACAGTAAAACATCACTGTGCAAAATTTAGTGTTTTTCTTGGGGGGTGGGGGCAAGGTGGGTCTCGCCCGGGTGAATAATTCAGTGTAGAACCGCCACTGACCTGGTCATAACAAAATGAGTAATTTCAATGTGTGTGTGTTGTCACCTGGTGCTTAGCTAAGGCATTCATTCAGACATAATATTCTAACACAAGATTTAATACAAGAAAACAATTGGTTTCATGGTACACTTTTCAGAATCAACATTCTATCTGTCAATCTTGAAACAGAGCAGACTAGAACAGACTCTGCATTACTAATACATTTAATTCAACACATTGTTTACTAATTATCTAATTATTATCTAATTTCTAACAAAATAAAATGACACAAAGACACATTTAAAAGTCATCTCAGCAGCTGTTCTATTTTTTTTTTTGATAAGCTTTCATGTGCTTTTGTTTAAAATAATTTGTGAGATGCTCAAACTTACCGAATCATAATTAGATGTTTGTTTTGAGCACAAGAAGAGAATAATCAGATGCTCCCCAATGATCAAATCAATATCCTTATTAGAGTAGGGTCAAAATGACTTCCATTGTGTAAGAGGGAAGCTTTGGGGATTGATGAGGAAAGTATATCTTCCACTGTCCAGGGGTCATGCAGCTGTCTGCCTACTGCTTTTAGATGCAATATCAGTGAGAACTGCTGCTAAGAAATCCTGAAGAGAACACCATGTAATGTAAGCAATGCACACTGACTTTTATTTTCTACGCTGGAATTATGATTGTCTTTGTTGAGGTCTAATGTTCAATATGATATGATTCCCCTGTTCTTTAGACTGGAGAGCTTTTAGGCAGAGGCTGTCCTCCAACACACAGCTTGTGGAGTTCAACTATGTCATTGCTCAGGACTGTTTTTAATGATTCTGTTATCATTCATCCTCCAGGCTTCTATATTACTGGATTACAAACATTACCCTACATCAGTGTCTATGTCATCTTTCTAGCATTTGTTTATGTGGTCACAGTGCTGTTTAACAGTTTGGTGATCTATGTAATTGTCTTTAATCATTGTTTACACACTCCAAAATTTGTGGCTGTGGGCAACCTCGCAGTAATCGATTTAGTCCTTAACACATGTATTATTCCCAGCATGATAAATATTTTCCTCATTAAGGATAACTTTGTCCCATTTAACTTATGCCTAGCACAAATGTATGTTTACTATGCTTTTGGGACTTTGGAATCATTTGCTCTTGCTATACTTGCCTATGACAGGATGATTGCAATATGTGTTTCTTTGCGTAAGAACTCAATCAACACACAGCAAAGCATGTCTTTTATTATTGGTTTGACTTGGTGTTTTAGTCTGGGAATCATTGCATTTGCAGTAGGTATAATGACTCGATTGTCTTTTTGCAATTCCCTCACAGTGTTGAGTTATTTCTGTGACTATTCACCTGTGTATAGACTCGCCTGCAATGATTACACAATGCAGTGGACTGTGGCCAATTCACTTAGTTTCTTGATTCTTATTGTACCCTTTACTTTAATCTGTCTGTCTTATGTCAGCATCCTGGTGACCGTGTTCAGGATGAAATCTTTAGACAGTCGAGTTAAAGCTTTGGCTACTTGTATTGAACATATCATCCTTGTTGCTATATTTCACCTTCCTCTCATTACCATTTTTAATATTTCATTTTATCTGCATTTTATTAATGATGACCTGCCATTTCTATGCCTGTCTCTGGCCTCTTGCACCCCACCCTGCATCAATCCTATGGTATACTCTCTGAAAACCAAAGAGATTAGAAACAGAGCCCTGGCACTGGTAAGAAAAACTAAAATTGCTACAGATCAAGAGAAGAAAAGGCATTGGAGAGGTTTAACAACAAAAATGTAGGCAAGAAATATTTATGTATAGGAAATGTATTAAATAAATTTGGCACACAACACTGTTTTTTCATTCATTCATTCATTCATTTTCTACCCTGGGGGCGGGGGGAGATATACTTTCCTCATCAATCCCCAAAGCTTCCCTCTGACACAATTGAAGTCATTTTGATCCTGCTCTAATAAGGACATTAATTTGATCCTTGGAGAGCATGTGATTATTCTTTTCTTGTGCTCAAAACAAACATCTAATTATGATTCAGTAACTTTTACCATCTCACCCCAATTCTTTTAAAACACAAACACATGCAGCGTTATCAAAAAAAAGACAAAGTAGGACAGCTGCTGAGATGACATCTAAACCTGCTTTTCTCTGTTTTCACATGTAACACAATCACAAGATATAACTCTATTACAGAAACTAACAAAATGTCTTGTGAACTTAGTTTATGCAAAATGAAGAAACAACATATTGTTCCCTAAATGTATAATTATCACACACAATAAAGATACCACTTCTCTTCAGAATTAATTTGACAGGTGGTCCCGCCCCTTAGCCCCGCCCCCAGCCAATCAGAATCATTCATCCGGTTCTTAGTCCCGCCCCCAACCAATCAGAATCGTTCTTCTGGTTCCTAGTCCCACGTGGCCCCCACGTGGGTACGCATCCCACCCCCCTGCATCTGTTGACAGAGATAAGGAAGTTGTGCCTGCATCTGTTGACAGAGATAAGGAAGTCGTGGTTAACTGCATCTGAAAGATAAACAGATATCGGTTACAGCCCCACCACACATATTGTTATATAGATAAGTATTATATCCAGTCATAATGTTTCTTT
>NW_018128633.1:0-5170 GCF_001952655.1 Monopterus albus
AAAAAAAAACAACTTGACAAATTAAGTTTTAACATAAACTACAACAATACATTTCTCCCAAACTCCCCCCTTCCTTGTATTTGGCACTTGGTGCAGTCCAGGCCCAGTGGGAGGTATTTAAACCCGCTGAAGACGAAGCAACACTCGTTGCAAGGGATCCAGGTGCTCCTCCCAAGTAGCTCTTGAGATGGCAATGTCATCAAGGTATGCCGAGGAGAATTTGGTGAACTCACCCAGTACCTGATCCATCAATCTCTGAAAGGTTGCAGGGGCACCATGAAGTTCAAATGGTAGAACAGTAAATTGAAACAGTCACCATGGTGTTCCATGGAGGACCTGTACACCTCACAGGTCAAAAGGAGGGCAGAGAGGATCACCGCAGACCCCTCACACCTGGGACATGCTTTGCCTTCCCCAGCCATTCAATCACGTTATCAATTTGTGGAGTGGGGTAAGAGTCAAACCGGGAAATTTAATTAAGATAACTAAAATCAATGTAGAATCATATAGTACCATCTTTCTTTGGAACAAGGACCACCGGATGACACCACTCATGTTTTGATGCTCAGTAATCCTCAATGAGAGCATCAGATCCACCTCTTTTTTCAGTGACACCAACAGGTGTTCAGGAATCCTGTAACTCATACATCTCACAACAGCTCCATCCTTTAAGACAATATCATGCACAACAATATTTGTCCTTCCAGGAGACTCCTGAACCACTTCTGAGTTACATAACATTCTCACCTGAGACTGTTGTTCTTTGGAGAGGTGGTGGAGATTAAGGTCCCTTGATATTACAGATGGGAAATATTGGTCATCTGTTTCCTCTTCCTCCTGCACATTCCTGATGAGCAAACCCTCAGGTACAGGGGCAAGTTTACCTGTTCCTTAAGCCTTACATACAATTCTTTGGGGCTTTCATCAGAATTCACCTCTAGGGAGCGGAACTCCTGCCTATAAGTCTCAGGATTTATGTCATACTTAGTTAGAATAGCAGTTTTTAATTTTTCATAATCCTGGGGATCATCCAAGTCCATATGTACATAGGCACCTCTCACCTTACCAGTCCACAGAGGTATAAGGTGGAAAACCCAGTCGAACCTATGGTAAATGGACTGTATTTATATAGCGCTTTTCTCACAGTGTGTTGCACTGGCCAAAGCGCTTTACAGGAGATCATACACCATTCACACACCGATGACGACAGGACCCCGGCGCTAGTCAAGCCACCGGGAGCAATTCGAGGTTCAGTGTCTTGCTCAGGGACACTTAGGCATGTGGGGAGACCAGGAGTCGATCCACCAACTTGCTGGTCAGCAGACAACTGCCCTACCTCGTGAGCCACAGCCACCCCAACCTAGGCCATCAAAATGCTGCGGAAATTCACTCAAGCATACAGGGGAATGGACAAAGGGGAACATACATGTATATACTGGACAACATACTGGGAACATATATACTGGCTGGCCAAACCAATAACACACACAGGGAATGGACAAAGATGCTATCAAAATAGTTTACCAATAAATACTGAACAAAGTCTGCAGACAACTAAATATTTTCTTTAGATAAAAAAAATAACATAACTCAACAAATAAAGTTTTAACCACTTTGTTTTCATCTACTTAGATGATTTCCTAATCTTTTCCCACATCCCTTAAAACACACTGCCAATATCCATGCTGTTCTGCAGCATCTTTTGGAGAATCAGTTGTTTGTGAAGGCAAAGAAATACAGGTTCAGTGGCACTACATTCTCATTCCCCAGCAACGCGGTCACTACTCCTGTCCTGCATCATCCGCTGTGTGTTTCTGACCTGTCCAGCGACACTGTCTGATCTCCTGCCTCTAATGACTTGCCTGTAAGTTCCTGAGTCACCAGCGACGCCATCATCACTCCTGTCCTGTACAACTCACCAGAGAGCTCCTGATCAGTTGGTAATGCTGTCGCCATTTCGGTCCAACTTACTCACTAGTGGGGTCCTGGCCCAAAGCTTCTCTTATGTCTAACCTGCCAGTGAGTGACGTACCTGTGGGCACCAGGTTCTCCAGCTGCACAGACAATTCTCCTACATGCATCTCACTTGTGTGCTCCAGGCTTTCCAATTACCTCAACTACTCCCTCACCTGCTCGACTCACCAGTGTACTCCTGGGTTTTAGGAAGACCAGGAATTTCTAGCCATAAAGCTAGCCCTAGAAGGGTGGTAATGTTGGCTGCAGGGGCCAGCTGTTCCATTCATCATCTGGAACAACCATAAGAGTTTGGAATACCTACACTCTCTCAAAAAGCTTGTTGGTGTCTGTTTTTAATCATTTCTTCTCTGTCCTATCACCCTGGTTAACAATCTTGAATCTCTCTCCTGACAGTTTTCCACCCTGACAGAAACTTCTCCAGACTTTTTCTAGGCAATAAAGCTAGCCCTAGAAGGGTGGTAATGTTGGCTGCAGGGGCCAGCTGTTCCATTCATCATCTGGAACAACCATAAGAGTTTGGAATACCTACACTCTCTCAAAAAGCTTGTTGGTGTCTGTTTTTAATCATTTCTTCTCTGTCCTATCACCCTGGTTAACAATCTTGAATCTCTCTCCTGACAGTTTTCCACCCTGACAGAAACTTCTCCAGACTTCATCCTACCCTCATCTGTACAAGCCTGCGTGTCACAAATGGAAGTGGAGTGGCAGACTGAAGAGACCCTTCTGAGACCCCTGTTCATGTGCCCTCTGTGATGGTTGTACATACCTGATCACCTGTGGTCCTTTGTCTGGCAGATATGCCACTTCTGTCATGTAGCCTGCTATCCAGGAATAATTCACACCCTGTTTCTCATGCAGTAGCATTTCTGCTGGCCTTCTCTCAAGAAAGATACACAGGAGTACACTGCTGACTGCCCCATTTGTGCCTGCTGCAAAACTTATATACATATTTGGGATAGTTTTCTCAGAGATGGAATGCTGGTTTGGCAACATGTAGCAAAGCTCCAAATACTCCATTAAGTGTCAAAATCCCACATTTTCAACAACAAAAAGGGTTTGTCATCTAGCACAATGAATTCAGTCACTTTCTCTGTTATCAGCTTCGCTTCATTTCTGTCGGAGGGTAGTTTCTCATGCTTCTGAATTGTTGCTTGCAATGTTCATACTTGGGGGACACTTTTTTTCTTGGCACTTGTTGCCTGTAGACATTCAGCATACTCCTTTCCATGATACTTCTACAAGTGTTGAATCACGTTTGTGGTATTGAAGTCTCCACCTCTGTTGCCACCTCTCGAAATGCTCACTTGGCATAAATTGCACTTGTCCTTGCCTTTTTCTTTCTTCAGTTTAAAATAACTCCACACAGCTGACATGACAACTGCTGACAGATCTCACCTCTCACTCACATTCTAGCTACTATTCATGCTGCTTGTGGCTCATTTCTCTTTACAGCATATGGCTCAGGTGTTATTAAGGACTTATATGATAGTTTAGGACTAATGGTCCATGATTGTACCAGATTGTATGATACTTCCCCCCACAGTATCCAGTCAGGTGATTTTGGCCAGTATCGGACTAATACTGATACTGAATATCGGATTGGCGCACTGCTAATCCATGCCACATCACACCTGGCGGATGGCCACTGCCATTCGGTGAAGTGCTGTCCATGGGACTGAAACTGAGTGAAGATGGGCAGACTGACGTAACATGTCACTTAGTTTGTTAAACAAAAAAGGAATTTATCAGTCAAAACAAGTCACTCTGGGTGTGTTCTATGCACACTCTGTGAACAGACAGCCTAGGAATCAAAACCTGTAAGTCCTCATGCATTTCTCAGTGACACTAGTTAACACACTGAACATGTGTAGTGTCAGATGATGAACAATATGAAGTAAGCACAGCAGTGTTCCTCTTATGCAGGCACACTCGAGCCCATCCTGCTACATAATGAGTCTGGTGTTTCTCCTGTTGGAGCACTTTTACAACTAATTCAAGCACTGCTGGATTTTAAAAGAACAAATTAGATTACACTGAATGGAACAAATGTTAAATCAAGTTACTGTAAAGGGTTTGAACTTATCGATTTTGCAGGCAGACTTTTTTTTTGCACTTAGAGAGTTGACAAGTTGACTGGTGACTAACTTAAACTGCATAACATGTTATCATGTGGAAGATTTAGGTGCAGGACACATACAGCGCCATAATAACATGAAGTTAGTGTTTATAGCTTCAGCTTACATTACTGACAAGCTAAAAACATTAAACAAGGAAACCATGACAATTCCCTGAAGTCTCCACATTATGCATTTCATATCACTGCCTGCTCAACTTTGCCAGTCGTAATGTGATGTTAGTTTAGATCCAAAAAACACAAAAGTCACACAATAAGAGAAACAAAGTAACTGATCGAGGCATCGTTACCATGTTCTCCCGTGTTCTGCGGGGGGAAATTATAATCTGTTACCTACACACCCAAACTGTCTGGGCCCAGCCGCCTATTGGAAGGCCACATACCTAAGAAACATTTCTGATTGGTTCCAGCTAGTGGGGTGATAGCTGACCAGTGTTATACAAAACCTGACTGTGATGTCCTTTCTGGATCACTCACTCTGCAAACTGTATGACATTCTGTATAACTGACTGAACTTTCTTGCAAGAAATAAAATACACAAAGGCAACTTGGTTGTTCACTCTATTTCTCCAGACTCACTTTGAACTTTCCATCACAGACAATAAATGACAAATATCAGAACAATGTGACAAATTAAAATTCATTTAAAATAAAAACACTGAATGGAAGAGTTTCTATTCATTGTGATGGTTATTAAAGACAAATCAAGCAAATTAAATTTTGTACAGTCCAAAGGTGTCTGTAAGAGACTCTTCTGCAACGATTACAGGATGCACAGTATAACTAGTGAATAAACAGTTCATGAATTGCCGCAGAAGAGGGGGTAACCTCCATTAAATATCATACTGCATATAAGGGCAACATTACCTGATAAAAGATAAAAGATAAGAATTACAAAGTAGATTTTTAACCAAAATGACTCCTTGTCACGTCAGTGAATTAGCAACAGGTCATAAAGACACATTTGTCCATTTACAGTAAAGGTCATGTGTCTCTTCTCAGTCTCTCCACAGTTTCTCTCTACAGTACGTTGGCCTCACAGGAGTTAGGCTGCAGTAT
>NW_018128633.1:6039-8343 GCF_001952655.1 Monopterus albus
CTCACTACAACAACATATGATCAATGCTAAGACATTTATCTCTGCCTGAAGTGGGAGATGGACATGATGACCAGCAGGTTGAGAGACACAGTCAGCAGAGAAATGGAGGAAAACACAATGTACATGAGCATTGTCACAGAGTGAGGATGTGTGTATTTTTTGCAAGATATGTTGAGGAGATGTGGAAAGCAGAGTCCAGCTTCCTCCATCATCAGAAAGAGAGGAGGAGAGGGGAAGCTGCTGAACACGCGTAGCTTTCTGAGCAACGTTCTGTCATACAGCTGATTTATCTCTCTCTTCATTCCCCCTCCTCCTGCTCTGCTGTCTTTCAGTCACTTAGATACTGAACTCCCTCCTCCCTCACTATCTATCACACTCTTCATCATCTTCCTCATTCTCTGAAACCCTTTTTCTGTTTGGTGTAACAGGTTGGTTTGTTTTGCCTGATTCAGGGACTCTAGTAACTACAGCACCAGTTAGGGCCTTTGCGAGACAACATAAACAACCTGTCCATGATTATTTAAAAAGATCCCCAATAATCTATTTTAGAATAAATGGTTAAGGTCACTTTAAAGTGTACTTTGAGGATTGAAATAAAGCTGTATTGGTCAAGTTTTCAGAACAAAAATGAGCCAAATAACTATAATTGTCAGGTGTGCTCTGCACTACCTGCCTCTTTTTCCCTTTCTCTCTCCCACTCTCTCATCCTGCAGGCGGTGACACAGCTGAGAAGCATCACCTGACGATCCACTGCCTGGGTGTAGCGCACAGCTCAAGGCTCATCCCCCGATTAAGCAAACATCCCTACTAAAAGCGCTGGCAGACTCTCCTTCGTCACCAGATCATTGACGTCAAAGTTGAGGTTAACGTTCGATGCGACACCCATGTGATTCTGTTTATGCTTCATTCCAGCCCCGCGGCAACTCCTCGGACCTGTCTCGTTTTTGTATTACTTCTGCTGCGTCCCCGCTGCATTCACCTACCAGTGTTTTGGGTCATTGTCCTGTTATATCACTTAACTTCTACAGAGTTTCAGCTGATGTACAGACATTATCCTGAAGAATTTTTTGATACACTTAGAAATTCACCTTCCCCTCAATGACTGCAATCTGGCCAGGCCCTGATGCAGCAAAGCAGGCCCAAATCATGATGTTTCCTCCACCATACTTTTCGGTCCAAATGATGTTTTCATGATGATATGCAGTATGCTTTTTACGCCATGATGATATGCAGTACGCTTTTTTACGCCAGATTTAGTGCTGTGTGTTCTTTTCAAATAGTTCAATCTTAGTTTCATCAACCCACAAAACATTTTGCCAATACCACTGTGGAGTGGCAATGTTCTTTTTAGTAAGCAGCAGCTTCGTTCGTGGTGTCCTGCCATAGACATCCTGCTGGTTCAGTGTTTTATGTACCGTAGACTCATGAATGTAGATGTTAGCCAGTTCCAATGATGCCTTCAAATCTTTGGCTGTCACTCGAGGTTGTTTCTTTACCTCACTGATGAGTCTTCATTGTGCTCTTGGGGTCAGTTTGACTGGGCGCCCACTTCTTGATAGAGTAGCCACAGTCCCAAAGTGTCTCCATTTGTAGATCGTTTGCCTAACTGTAGACCGATGAATTTTTAAAGTCTTTGAAGTGACTTTATAACCCTTTGCAGCTTATTTAAATGAACAATTCTTGATTGTAGATCCTCTGAAAGCTCTTTTTGGTGAGGCATGGCTCACATAAGCACATTCTTTTTGTGTGGAGCAAACTCAAAAGGTTTGAGTGGTTTTTATCTGTCAAAGTAGCTCTAGTCCACGCCTCCATACTCATTTTCTTAACAAGACTCCAGGTATGCTAATACTTGACTCCAGTTAGCTTTTTTGAGGTTAGGGATAGGTCTCTCACTGCCGTTTGTGCCTACGGGCCGAATGGCAGTGTAGAGTACCCATCCTTCTTGGAGTCTCTGGGAGGGGTGCTGGAAAATGCCCCGACTGGGGATTCTGTTGTTCTACTGGGGGAC
This sequence comes from Monopterus albus, assembly GCF_001952655.1. Lineage (NCBI taxonomy): Eukaryota > Metazoa > Chordata > Actinopteri > Synbranchiformes > Synbranchidae > Monopterus > Monopterus albus. The sequence continues at coordinate 8,048 of NW_018128633.1, forward strand.
TTCAACACTCACATGGGCAACGACAGTGACACCTGGAGGGGCGTGATTGGGAGGAACGGCCCCCCCGATCTGAACCCGAGTGTTGTTTTGTTTTTCGACTTCAGTTTGTCCATAAGAAACACTATGTTCAAGCATAAGGGTGTCCATCAGTGCACATGGCACCAGAATACCCTAGGCCGGAGGTCAATGATCAACTTTGTGGTTGTTTCATCTGACCTCCGGCCATATGTCTTGGACACTCGGGTGAAGAGAGGGGCGGAGCTGTCAACTGATCACCACCTGGTGGTGAGCTGGAT
>NW_018128633.1:12021-16455 GCF_001952655.1 Monopterus albus
CATTCACCCGGAGGAGCTGGAGAAAGTGTCTGGAGAGAGGGAAGTCTGGGCATCTTTGCTTAGACTTCTGCCTCCGTGACCCGGTTCCAGACACGTGGAGGAAAATGGATGGATGGATGGAAGATCAGAATTTTTTTTATGTTGTTATATTAGGCAGATTAAATTCAACAGTATTCTTGACTTAGATGAAGCTCATATTGCATTTTATGATAAATTAATGCAAAAAACCATGAAATTCCAAGGTTCACATACTTTCTCTTGCCACTGTAGCTGGGACAGAGGCCACACACAATCCCACAAACTCCTAGAAATATAACAAGTTGTTTGTTATTTCATTATTATTACTGTTATTAGTCCTCATTGTCCATTCTACTGTTTTGAGTATGCCACACATAATCATACCAAATTAACTGAGAATATAACCTACCTCCCTTCCTTTTTTCCCTTTTCCTCCCTTTATAATCATTTACTGATTTGTTAATTTCACTTATTTTTGTTTTATGATTATGTCTCTACATATATATCTGGGTATATATAAGTATTTGTATGTGTAGAGGCTTGAAAATACTGACACCCCTGTAATTTCATCTTATTAATGTACTATTTTATTCTACTGCTAATATTCAATTGGTTTCTATCACATCTCTTTTGAATTGGGTGTATTTCCTAGACTGGTCAGTAGACACACAACAGTGGTGGAGAGTAGGCTTGGGGCACGCCAGAGGAAGAAGCATTTCTCTCGTTCATGAAGTAAAGCTGCTGAAACATGCCCTCTGTCTATTCTTTATCCCAGGTTGGTAAACACTACATGTTAAGAGTTAAATGCAAACTGTAAGAGTTGTATTATGTCAAAGATGATATTGGTTCAGGTGACATAAGGTGAAACGGGTTTTGTAGCAGAATTTTAAGTCAACAGTGAAGCGTGTTGTAAGCTAACCTGCTAATGCTAATGGACAAGTTAAGGGTATACTATGTGGGAGAAGCTAACCCAATGATACAAGGAGCCCTTTGAATACTAACATTACCACTTTTATGAAACGGTTCCATAAAAGTGGTAATGTTAGTATTCAAAGGGTTTTTATGAAAAAGTTCCATGCAGTATGGCAATTGCTGGTTTTATTTGTCACTATGTGCACATTTTTGGTTTATTACCAAATACCTGAAATGCTATTGTAAAAATGTATTGGATACATGGTGGTCATGTTCAAGTTAAAGGGAACAGTGCCACCTCAAGAACATCACTTGTAAATCATATATTCAGCCAATTGATTAGATGTACATGATATTTCATGGTATTGTAGAAGTTTGAAAAACCCACCCAGTAATTCATTTAATTCAATTTTTGTGGTCCATTCATACCTCAAATGGTAGCTCTGCCCCTTCTAGCCAGTGCCTCCACTCTTCAAGTGCCAATTTGACTGCCAGTAACTCTGTTTCCCATGTCATAATTGTGCTCTGCAGCTAAGTGGCATCTAGAGAAACAAGGCACAAGTTTTTGATCAATGTCTGAATTCTGTGACAGTACCGTCCATACTCCTGTTTCTGAGGCCTCTACCTCCACAATTAACTGGTGGGTAGGGTCAGGCTGGATCAGATTTGGGGGGTGATGTAAGGCGCAGCCGGGGACCCACCCTGGAGCCAGGCCTGGGGTTGGGGCTAGAATGCGAGCGCCTGGTGGCCGGGCTTAGCCCTAACGAGTGACGTGGGGATGTCCTCCCGTGGGTCTACCACTTGCAGGAGGATCCGTAAGGGGCTGGTGCATGGTGGATTGGGCAACAGTCGAAGGCAAGGGCCCCGATGACCCGATCTCTGCACACAGAGACTAGTCCTGGGGACATGGAATGTCACCTTGTGGGTGAAATAGTCGGGCTCACCTCCACGCACAGCTTGGGCTCTGGAACCTTACTCCTCGAGAGAGGCCGGACTCTCTACTACTCTGGAGTTGCCCGCGGTGAGAGGCGGCTGGCTGGTGTGGGCTTGCTCATAGCCTCCCAGCTTGGCCACCATACGTTGGGAGTTCACCCCGGTGAACAAGAGGGTCATTTCCCTGTGCCTTCGGGTCGGGGATAGGTCTCTCACTGCCGTTTGTGCCTACGGGCTGAATGGCAGTGCAGAGTACCTGGTCTTCTTGGAGTCTCTGGGAGTGGTGCTGGAAAATGCTCTGACTGGGGACTCTGTTGTTCTACTGGTGGACTTCAACACTTACGTGGGTAGCAACAGTGACACCTGGAGGGGCGTGATTGGGAGGGGGAGATTTGAACCCCCCCGATCTGAACCCGAGTGGTGTTCTGTTATTGGACTTCTGCTAGTCACAGTTTGTCCATAACAAACACCATGTTCAAGCATAAGGGTGTCCATCAGTGCACGTGGCACCAGGACACCCTAGGCCGGAGGTTGTTTCATCTGACCTCCAGCCATATGTCTTGGCACATGATCAACCCTATGAAGAGAAATGACAGCATGGTGGGTTGAGTCAACCTGTAACCGCATTTGGAGGAAGCATCAGTTGTTGCTGGGGTGGAGGTGAAACTGCCTATAAATGAACTCAGACAGGACTGCCCCACTGAGCATCCTTCACATAACCAAATGCTTGTGTATACATTTGCTCCCTTACAAAAATAAACTTATTGAAAAGTCTACAGCCTCATCTTCGTTTGAAATGATTGATTGATTAAATTTTTCTAACATTAGCAAAGCCTAAAATCCTCTGAAGTTCCTTGCAGGAGCTGGGTGTTGGCCACTCAACCATTGCTTTCACTTTCTCAGGGTCCATTCTCATTTGCCCATGCTCAATCACATAGCCCAAAAATTTGACTGGAGTGCTAGGGAGGATTCCACTGTTCTACCAAAACATGAACCCCATGACCTGATTAACATCCCTGTGGTGTGCCATGATCTGAGCGAAGTGCTTAGCAAAGACTTGGCCCTTTCTCTTCCTCCCCATTGCCCATATTACTGTGCCATTAACCTCAGGCCATTACCGCCTTCCTGAGCGTTAGGTGTAGTTATGACTTTAAACTGTATTTTTGCATGGTGATTACTGGACAAGATTAAAGTGACAGGTTGAGTGCAGTGTATTACCTGAGCAAGCAACCTCTAATTACAGGGTATTGGCCTAGGTGGCAAGAGAGACCAGGGAGTCAGAATTAGTAGGTTGATCATAAGTGGTGAATTCATCTTTAATTTGTTCCACATTCGACCTCCACATTAATACTGCTCAACTTCCCCTAGGGCTGGCACCGGTAACACTAGATTGGAGTGTATCTGCATGGTGCTAATGATGATTTAGTGATTTTGTTTGCTTCCACCAGACTGACTGAGTTGCAGAGATTGTGATATTTTCCTGTAGTTCATTTTCTTAATACTTGAGTATGGTAAGAAGGCTAGGTCTGCAACTGAAGTATTTTTGCCTTGATTTTGTTCTAGTTCTATCCATGAGCTATTATAACGGTCCTTCTGAATCCATTTAACTAAATATTGTTGTTGATTTGCTAAGAAATAATGCTCAAAATGTGGTGCTTCTAGGCCACCTTGTGATTTCTTCTTCTGAAGTGTTGGCAGGGAAATTTTGGGTTTCTTGTTATTCCAGTAAAATTGTGAAGTTAGAGAATCAAGTAATTTGAACTATTTATCTGTGGGTGTTGTGGGAAGCATTGCAAACAGGTAATTAATTTGTGGTAAAATTTTAATTTTGACTGTAGCAATTTGGCCAATGGGGGACAGTGGGAGGTTTGGACCAATGTTTGAGATCATCTTCTACCTTTTTTAGCAGAGGGGTGTAGTTGAGGTTAAAAAGTTCTGACAGCCTGGGGGAAATTCTGATACCTAAGTATTTAATGTTGCCAGTGTGAAGGGGAAGGGGGAAATCTTTGGCTCAAGGATCCCAGGCATCTTCAGAGACTGAAAATATGGTGGATTTATTCCAGTTTACTGTATAGGTAGAAATCCTGGAGAATGTGTTAATAATGGAGAACGTTTCTCAATTAACTTGAAAGTGTAGGAATCCTGTGAATATAATAAATCATCTGTGCAGAGGCTAATTTTAACTTGTGATTTAGTATCTTGTATTCCATTGATGGTATTATTCTCTCCTATTGCTGCTGCTAGAGGTTCAATGAAAATGGCGAGAGATGGTGAGAGGGATCCTTGTCTTGTTCCCCGGTGAAGTGTGATACTTTGTGGTTATCCCATTTATGGTTATTGTAGGTCTTGGTGAAGTACATAGTGTTTTAATCCAGTGGATGAAAGACTCTCAAAAACCAAACCTTTGAAATGTGCTGGAGAGAAATGATCAGTTAACTTTTTTGAATGCTTTTTTTGCATCTAATGATACAATTATGGTGCGATATGCAGAGGCCTAACCTTGCCATGACAAGCCTTGATTGGCGGCTGACAGTGTACGCTCAATGAAGAGAGGCCCACTTGTTAAGGAGA
>NW_018128633.1:21466-22449 GCF_001952655.1 Monopterus albus
CTACCTTCCTTCTCTCCATCATGTCCGCCAGCTCTCTACCTTTCCCTGTCATTGTGCCAATGTTAAGAGTCCCTATTCTCAGACCTATACTCCTGCCTTTCCTCTTCTCTCTCTGTTTACGAATCCTTCTGCCTCCTCTCCTTCTTTGACCAACAGTAGTCCAATTTCCGCCAGCACCCTGTAGGTCAACAGCACTGGTGGCGGTCGTTGTTAACCCGGGCCTCGACTGATCTGGTATGGAATTCGCACTGATTCGCATGTTTAAATTTGGCATGTTTTTATGCCGGATGCCCTTCCTGACGCAACCCTCTCTATTTATCTGGGCTTGGGTCCGGCACAGAAGTCACTGGTTTGCAACCCCTGTGGCTATATTACTCGGTGGGGTATAATGGCAAGTAAAAAAAAAACCCATACTTGTTCCTTAATGCATTGTTTCTGTATAGAGAATCGTGGTAAGTTTGCAGAAGTTACTACAGTATGCCCACATTATGCCAATGAAAATATGGGGTCTCTCAAGTTCCTGGGCTCCACTATCTCCCAGGACCTGAATGGACCTATGCACGGGCCCTCTTTGTGGACTTCAGCTCAGCATTCAACACCATCATCCCGGACATCCTCCACCACAAACTGACCCAGCTCACTGTGCCTGTCCCCACCTGTCAGTGGATTACTAACTTTCTGACAGACAGGGAGCAGCAGGTGAGGCTGGGGAAAACCACATACAGCACCCGGACAATAAGCACAAGTGCTCCCCAGGGACGTGTGCTCTCCCCTCTGCTGTTTCCACTCTACACCAATGACTGCATCTCGAAAGACCCCTCTGTCAAGCTCCTAAAGTTTGCTGATGATACAATGGTCATTGGTCTCATCCGAGACGATGACGAGTCAGCCTACAGACGGGAGGTTGAGGAGCTGGTCCTGTGGTGTAGCCGCAACAACCTGGAGCTGCACATGCTTAAAACAGTGGAGATGCGCGTGGAGCT
>NW_018128633.1:22731-24376 GCF_001952655.1 Monopterus albus
CAAGACAACCAGGCACAGGGACAGTTTCTTCCCCCAGGTCATCACAATGATCAACACTTAACCCACGACAGTATGATTGGACAATAACCCTCAGTGCAATACCTGTGTATATATACATTGTACAGATCATACAGACTCATACAGTTATCTAGTTTTAAGTACTCTGTTTTATGCCTATTTGTCTTATTTCAATGAACATTCCTTGTTGTCTGCATTGTTTACTGTCTATTTATACTGCTTATTTTGCATTGCTTGCATTGTTTGTTGCTGTCAGTGTTGCTGTTAATACTGCTTACTTTGTTATATTACACAGCCTTATGCTGGTTTACTGTTTGCACATTGAGAGCCGATGTCCCTGAGTCAAATTCTGAGTCCATCATACCTGGCAAATAAACTGATTCTGATTCTGATTCTGATTTATTTAGAGTGTTACAAATCTCTTTTCTTCAAGACATGTACTGTTGTTTACCTGTCTACAGAGGAGGAATTCAAATTAATTAATGCTGTGGTTCATCATTCTGTCTACTTTCATATTCTAGCTCAAACATGTCAGGTAGGATTTGAGCTATAGTCATTACTGAAAATGTAGCTTATTTGTCAATGTTGTTTTTGTCTATGCGTTATCCTAGCTTCCTAACAGGTCTTGTGTCGAACAGTGTTTCTCCCATCGAGATGTGTTTACCCTGTGTTTCATGTACTGCTCCCCTCGGTAGTTAAGGTTAGGATAATATTAGAATTCAAGTTAGGGGAAACACATCTTGATGGGGAAACAGATTTCAGCACAACACTGGCAACAAAAAATATCATGAGCTATCCTCTAGTTTTCAGGAGGGGGCGCTCGGGTTTTATCATTCTGCAATAATTACAGCCTATTTGGAGTTATGATGGGTACAAAGCTAATCAAGAGGTACCCAAGATTAAACATTAAAAAGCTGGAAATGAGCATGCCATGGACACTTTAACAGAGGGGTCATCTGAGGTGCAGTCATTTGTGTAAAGGGAAAACAGGGAGAGCACACATCCCTTGGGGAGGCCTGTGCTGATGGTTTGGGTGGTAGATGTTGTTTTCCGCAGCCTCATCTGCTGCTTCCTGTCTGTCAGAAAGCTGGTGATCAACTGACAGTTGTGGGTGGGTGTAGTGAGCTGGGTCATTGTGGAGTGGGGGATCTCTGGGATGATGCTGTTAAACAGTGAGCTGAAGTCCACAGAGAGAACCTGTGCATAGGTCCCTGGGAAGTTGAGGTGTTGCAGCATGTAAAAAAAACAAAAAAAAAAACATGGTGCCCGGTGAGGCTGACATGTTTGCTTGCTCCACTCCTGAATGCCAATGCACTGCTCAAATGTCATGCACTGCTAACATACGACAGGCATTGCTGGACATCACCAATCACAGCCCTTGTGAATTCGCCAGCCTTGTATCACCGGAGCTACAACTCATTGTTCAATCCCGCAGCAACCACCTCCACCCCCAACAAGACCCTGAAGCACCAAGCTTGAGTGAGCAGGCTGACACCTGGAGAGCGCTCCAGAGATGGCGATGCAAACGCGGCAAGAGGGGAAGGCTCCATGCTAGGCTAAAAGCTTGCACTAACCGACCACCGCTACCTAGCCTCATGCAAGCTAACGTGCAGTCTCTGGAAAACAA
>NW_018128634.1:0-4915 GCF_001952655.1 Monopterus albus
GCACGGGCCCTCTTTGTGGACTTCAACACCATGTGCATTCAACACCATCATCCCGAACGTCCTCCACTCCAAACTGACCCAGCTCAATGTGCCTGTCAGTGGATTACTAGCTTTCTGACAGACAGGAAGCAGCAGGTGAGGATGGGGAAAACAACATCCAGCAACCAGACAGTAAGCACAGGCTCTCCAGAGTGATGTGTGTTCTCCCCTCTGCTGTTTTCACTCTACACCAATGACTGCATCTCGAAGGACCCCTCTGTCAAGCTCCTAAAGTTTGCTGATGATACAACGGTCATTGGTCTCATCCGAGACAGCGATGAGTCATCCTACAGATGGGAGATTGAGCAGTTGGTCCTGTGGTGTAGCCGCAACAACCTGGAGCTGAACACACTCAAAACAGTGGAGATGACAGTAGACTTCAGAAAGTACAGGAACAGTTTCTTACCCTGGGCTGTCACTCTGATGAACACTTGACCCATGACAGTATGACTGGACAATAACCCTGGGAATACCTGTAAATATACCTCATACAGATTATTCAGATTCATACAGGTCTCTAGTTTTAAGTACTCTGTTTTTATTCCTATTTATTTAATTTCAATGAACATTCCTTTGTTTGTCTGCATTGTTTACTGTCTGTTTATACTGCTTATTTTGCATTGTTTGCACTGTTTGTTGCTGTTAATAGTGCTTATTATGTTATATTACGCATCCTTATGCTGGTTTACTTTTTGCTTGCCCCTTGCATGAGGATATGTACATGCACACTGAGAGCGCATGTACCAGAGTCAAATTCCTCTTGTGTTCGACACATCCTGGCCAATAAAGCAGATACTGATTCTGATTCTGATTCAGTTCAGCATAGCACAAAGCCCCTATTGGACCAGACAAAAGTGTAAGTTTTCAGGAAAATAAGTACATATGAAGTCACATTAACAAAGTTTCAAGTGTTGACATAAAAATTTGTAACAATATCACACCCACAATGATTCAATTAAACCACTTACATTGGTCTAGCTATCAATATTTAAAAAAAAAAGTTGTTTAATGTTGAATGAATGCGGCATCTGTTGACTGAATTACTACACACTTTTTAGTAGTTAGAGTCGATGAATTAATGCACCTACAAACAATTTATAAGACCTTTCAACTAACAAATGCATAATAAATAACAATCCAACATAGTTACATGTTTTTACAGCAACTGATCACAAATACATTATACCATGAAGCCACCTACCAAACATTGAGAGGACTCCACACAGCACCCACACGAGCAGAGAGAGCCCCACGCTGCCACTGTTCATCAGGACTCCCTTGGGTGCGATAAAGATCCCACTGCCCACCACTGATATAGAAATGTCAAATGAGTCTCCTTTACTCTTCTGCTTTTTTGAAGTTTGCCTCTACCTTGGATTTTAGGTCTGTAGATGAAAGTCTTACCTCTTTCCTGATGTTGCTCAACAACACAATAGAATCATTTCCACTGTTGATACAGTCAACAGTCTTCTTTAAGCTACATATGAGCCCCTGTAGACACAAATTCACAAATGTACTGTGCAAGAAGCCTGGGTAGTATGAGACAGCACTGGCCAAACACATGGTTCATTTCCCTACTTTCCCTGCATTTTTCTCTCCTCAATGGTTCTTACTCCACCCACCCAGCCTGAGTAGGGAATATAGTTAACACTCATCCAAGGTTCAGCAATTAAACATTGCATTTAAGGCCTCAACACATTCCTGCATTGTATTGTTTGTACATGTGACCTTTTATATACAAACAGGGCTCAGTGGAAAAAGGTCAGGTGTTTGTAGAAGCAACTGCACCAACTGCAGGAGGGCTTGTTTCAACAACAGCAGTCGTTTTGTGGAAAATGTATTAGTTTTATTTGCTTTAATTCATTGTTTGCTTAATTGTATTATTTTGCTTAACATTGTTTGTACAGGCTGAGATGAGAAAGTTGACTGTGAAGTGATCTTCGTAGTCATAAATCAAACAAGAGAGAGATAATTAGCTTAGTAGCTGTTTGTAAAGGTGCCCAGACTGAATAAGGATGATGGCCTTGTTGACTTAAGCAGCATCCAGGGGTGGTAGTGAGGTTCCCACTGGCACAGCCCTTAGCTGTGAAGTTATTTAAAGATTTTTTTTCTCTTTTTTGAAGTTCTATGAAATGAGGCATGTCAGTCTTGTAACCTAGCCTTGAACCTGAAGGAGTCAGCATAACTTGCATTTTTCATTTGAGTTCATTTTTATGTTTTTAGACACATATTTTGACCAGTGAAATAGTAGTATATCCCTAAGTCAGTCAGAGTAAAAGGTAGGATGAAGCAAGCACTAGGCAAGGAAGAGCTATAGAGGGATTAAAAAGGGATGTCTTGAGCTCTGTATCTGTTCCTCTCTATAGACTATAAACAGATGCTATTCAGAGTTTGTGCTTTTTTTCCCCTCAATAAATCTTATACTTTACAACAGATGGTTTAGACTTTGAGTGAATTTTCACAGTAGATAGAGAACTGTGTGAGTGAGGAATGGACCCTGTTTGGCCCCATGGAAAAGTTCTCCCACATTTTTCATCTTGTACATTGTAAAGATCTGTTTTGAGATATAAAAATAGTTTGATGTTGAATTCCTTAAATTCAACAACTATTTTGTCATGTCTTGAGTACAGGGTGGGCTCAAATAGACTCTGGCCAAGGAATAGTTTTTAAAACTTGAATGTAAAAATGAGGAACAAAAGACCAAAGAAGGAAGCTCAACCCGACAGGGACACAAAAGAAAACACAAACCAAAACCACAACCAAACAGCTCATTTGGGGAGCTACGTCAAAGAACTCAAAACAAACAAACAAACACAATCTGGGAATACACAACAGTAGCAGAGTCCAAAATTCAATGTAAAAAACAGTCCAAACATAACTAAGGCAAAAAAAAACAACAAAAAAAACAGGTAGGGTCTTATGGACTATGCAGAACAATGCTACCGGCAGGGTGTCACAGGAGGAATGGACCAGCAAGTAACTGAGGGAAAGGAGGAGATCATATGGGCTGAAGACCAGGGGATAATGAGGGACAGTTGGAAACAATGAGTGATGATTATGCACTGGGGTAAAGCTGGAGCAGGTGAGGTGATGCAACACCAGGAAATCAAACCAAAATAAAAGTGAGTCCAAACCATAACATCTTTATCTCAATATGTGGCTTCAGCTGGACCCAAAATATATTTGCAATATTTCTAAAACGATCAAACAGGTGTAGAAAGAAATTCTTGATAAAATGATATACAGTGCCTTGCGAAAGTATTCTGCCCCCTTGAACTTTGCGACCTTTTGCCACATTTCAAGCTTCAAACATAAAGATATAAAACTGTAATTTTTTGTGAAGAATCAACAACAAGTGGGACACAATCATGAAGTGGAACGAAATTTATTGGATATTTCAAACTTTTTTAACAAATAAAAAACTGAAAAATTGGGCGTGCAAAATTATTCAGCCCCTTTACTTTCAGTGCAGCAAACTCACTCCAGAAGTTCAGTGAGGATCTCTGAATGATCCAATGTTGACCTAAATGACAAAGGATGATAAATAGAATCCACCTGTGTGTAATCAAGTCTCCGTATAAATGCACCTGCACTGTGATAGTCTCAGAGGTCCGTTTAAAGCGCAGAGAGCATCATGAAGAACAAGGAACACACCAGGCAGGTCCGAGATACTGTTGTGGAGAAGTTTAAAGCCGGATTTGGATACAAAAAGATTTCCCAAGCTTTAAACATCCCAAGGAGCACTGTGCAAGCAATAATATTGAAATGGAAGGAGTATCAGACCACTGCAAATCTACCAAGACCTGACCGTCCCTCTAAACTTTCAGCTCATACAAGGAGAAGACTGATCAGAGAGGCAGCCAAGAGGCCCATGATCACTCGGGATTAACTGCAGAGATCTACAGCTGAGGTCGGAGACTCTGTCCATAGGACAACAATCAGTCGTATACTGCACAAATCTGGCCTTTATGGAAGAGTGGCAAGAAGAAAGCCATTTCTTAAAGATATCCATAAAAAGTGTCATTTAAAGTTTGCCACAAGCCACCTGGGAGACACACCAAACATGTGGAAGAAGGTGCTCTGGTCAGATGAAACCAAAATCGAACTTTTTGGCAACAATGCAAAACGTTATGTTTGGCGTAAAAGCAACACAGCTCATCACCCTGAACACACCATCCCCACTCTCAAACATGGTGGTGGCAGCATCATGATTTGGGCCTGCTTTTCTTCAGCAGGGACAGGGAAGATGGTTAAAATTGATGGGAAGATGGATGGAGCCAAATACAGGACCATTCTGGAAGGAAACCTGATGGAGTCTGCAAAAGACCTGAGACTGGGACGGAGATTTGTCTTCCAACAAGACAATGATCCAAAACATAAAGCAAAATCTACAATGGAATGGTTCACAAATAAACATATCCAGGTGTTAGAATGGCCAAGTCAAAGTCCAGACCTGAATCCAATCGAGAATCTGTGGAAAGAACTGAAAACTGCTGTTCACAAACGCTCTCCATCCAACCTCACTGAGCTCGAGCTGTTTTGCAAGGAGGAATGGGCAAAAATTTCAGTCTCTCGATGTGCAAAACTGATAGAGACATACCCCAAGCGACTTACAGCTGTAATCGCAGCAAAAGGTGGCGCTACAAAGTATTAACTTAAGGGGGCTGAATAATTTTGCACGCCCAATTTTTCAGTTTTTTATTTGTTAAAAAAGTTTGAAATATCCAATAAATTTCATTCCACTTCATGATTGTGTCCCACTTGTTGATTCTTCACAAAAAATTACAGTTTTATATCTTTATGTTTGAAGCCTGAAATGTGGCAAAAGGTCACAAAGTTCAAGGGGGCCGAATACTTTCGCAAGGCACTGTAAATA
>NW_018128634.1:20500-24254 GCF_001952655.1 Monopterus albus
CCCCACTGCCCACCACTGAACCAATGATGAAGGACACAGCAGGCAGCAAGCCGATCTTTCTCCTGAGATGCACCAGCTCCTCCTGTGTCTTCTCCTTCCTGTCATCCACCTCTTTTTTCATATGTGTCCCATCCATTTCTCTGTGGCTGTAGATTCGACTTCAATCCTTCAAGCTAAACAAACATCAAATGAGTTTGCATCTACCTTGAATTTTAGGTCTGTAGATGAAAGTCTTACCTCTTTCCTGATGTTGCTCAACAACACAATAGCAGAATTATTTCCACTGTTGATACAGTCAACAGTCCTCTTTAAGCTACCTTTAGACACAAATTAAAAAACTGACTGTGTAAGAAGCCTGGGTAGGAGGCAGTACTGACCAAACACATGGTCTCATGTCCCTCCGACATTGCATTTTAAAGACTCAAGACATTCTTGCATTGTACTGTTTGTACATGTGGCCTTACATATACAAACAGGGCTCAGTGAGAAAAGGGTGAGGGGTTTGTAGAAGCAATTGCACCAACTGCAGGAGGGCTTGTTTCAACAACAGCAAATGTTTTGTGGAAAATGTATTCATTTTATTTGATTTAGTTCATTGTTTGCTTAACTTCATTATTTTTGCATAATATTGTTTGTACAGACTGAGATGAGAAAGCTGACTGTGAAGTGATCCTGGTAGTCATAAAGTAGACAAGAGAGAGAGAAAAGCTAATCAGCTGCTTGTAGAGCTGTCCGGACTGAGCAATACTTAAGCAGCATCCAGGGGTGGGAGTGGGGTTCCCACTGGCACAGCCCTTAGCTGTGTAATTATGTAAAGATGTTTTTTTTTCTCTCTTTTTTGAACTGTTATGAAAAAAGGGATGTCAGTCTTGTAACCTAGTCTTGAACCTGAAGGAGTCAGCATAACTTGCATTTTTCATTCGAGTTCATTTTTAAGTTTTTAGACACATATTTTGACCAGTGAAACAATAGTATATCCCTAAGTAGGTCAGAGTAAAAAGTAGGATGAAGCAAGCACCGGGTAAGGAAGAGCAATAGAGGGATTAAAAAGGAAGGACCTGAGCCTTGTATTAGTTCCTCTCCATAGATGCTGTCAGGGACCAAGCAGTAAGGCAAAAGACACAGCTTCCAAAGTTCAAAATAAAGGGCTTTTTATTAACCCAAAAGTAAGAAAAATACAAAATTAACATCAGATAAATTGGGCCCTAAAAGAGGTCAACAAAAGATAAGGAAACTCAAAATACAGCAAACTGAACTGTCTAATACCTCAACAAAACCAACTGACCTAGCAAATGACACACACACACAGGGGAACATATATACTGGCTGGCCAAACCAATAACACACACAAGGGATAAACTAAAGACACTACCAAAATAATCAACTAATAAACCCTAAACAGACATTCTGCTCTCAACTAAATATTTCCTTTAAATGTAAAGAAATTAACATAACTTGACAAATAAAGTTCTAACATAAACTACCAACAAATAAACAATACATTTCTCCCAAACTCCCCCCTTTCTTGTATGGAGCACTTGGTGCAGTCCAGGCCTAGTGGGAGGTATTTAAACCTGCTGCTTCCTCAGACCAATCTTTTGGCTGAGCCGCCCCCCCGCCAGCCATGGACCAGGAAACACAGTAACTCAAAAAAAAAAAAGGTAAACATTAACAATACAAAATTAATCAAATGTGCATGCTCATCGATCAATTGTGAATGTCTAATATAAATTACCCACCCAAGTCCATGGCTGGTGGTGGTTTAGGCCCTCACATGGTGAAGGCCAGTGGAGAATCAATCATTTTTATTCCTAGCTGGCTCCATGGTGATCACACACCAGCAGCAATGATCATACCAACAGCAACTACGCACACACCTACCACGCTGACAAACCCACATGTTGCGCATCATCTTGGGTGGCTTTATAGTACTCTTACGCCTATGCACCTGCTGACGCGCGCAGGGAGACCTCACGTCATGACACCATATCGACGGTCTGAACTGGTCACTCAGGCCAGCCGTTTCTGCATCGGACATCATCAGTCACGTGTCTTTTCGGCAATGATACAAGCCTCGAGGCGATGGTTCGTGGAAGATCCCTCTCTGAGCTTGAATCATGTATCGAGACCTTGGTGTCAGATGGCTATCACTACTGTGTATATCTGACTCTGTTCCTGAGGACATTATTAAAATCTGCTGTGCTATTCCAGCTTACTGGCCCTTTAATTGGGTTCACACCTACACCTCCACGGGAGCTGTACTTTCACCTCCCTGACAGACTGCAAACAGATGCTCCCCCCCCTTTTCTTATACTTTGCAACAGACAGTTTAGACTTTGAATTTTTACAGTAGATAGAGAACTGTGTGAATGAGGACTGGACCCTGTCTGGCCCCATGGAAATGTTCTCCCACATTTTTCACCTTAGAGACTGTAAAGATCTGTTTTGAGATATAAAAGTAGTTTGATGTTGAATTCCTTAAATTCAGCAACTCTTTTGTTATGTCTCGAGTATGGATAGGACTCAAATAGACTCTGGCCAAGGAATAGTTTTTATAACTTTAATATAAAAATAAGGAACAAAAGAAAACACTAACCAAAACCACAACCAAACAGCTCAGTCAGGGATTTTCATCAAAGAACTCAAAACCACAAAACTCTAACACAACCTGGGAATACACAACAGTAGAAGAGTCCAAAATCAATGGAAAAAACAGTCCAAAGGTAACTAAAGCAAAAAACAAAACAGGTAGAGTCTTATGGAGTATGCAGAACAACACAACATCTGTGCTGTAAAGATTTGTTTTGAGATGTAAAAAATAGTCAGATGTTGAATTTCTTAAATTCAGCAATTTTATTTTTTCTATTATGTATAGGTTTCACCCTCTAAGAGCTGTCGCTATAGGGTCTATGCTTCATGCATGCACAGTCCTGAAGAGATTTCATTCATGGCCTGTGCCCTGCACTGGGCTGTTACCACTCAGGTCTGCTGTGGTGGTATAAAGGCCAATGTGTCCTGAGATCAGCTCCCTCTTTTTCTTCAGCCATCTAAAGAGTGATTCCAAGACAATATGTCTAAAGAGCAAAGATCATCCAACACCGGACTCCAGCACCACACCACCATCACCATGTGCCCAGGCTGCAATAGGAGCTGCATCATGCCCAACAACCCATATCCCAAGCATGCTGAACTGGTACTTTCCCCCGGGGCTGCACGCCCTTTCTGAGCTTGTTTGCCCACAGCGGAGCAGCAGTGCTGGGCTGAGGCATTCACTGCCATCAGAGAGCATGACCCAGATGGTGACGGCCATCGCCTCGACCCTGTGTGGCACAAGAAATGCATGTCAGACCTTGACGTACTGGAAGACCCCGGTGTCATGGTAATGGGGGTTCCCCTCGACAGAGTCACGTCACACATATCGGTGTTCACAGACGCATCTCTGCTCAGGTGAGGATGCGTTGCTGAAACATTTTGCACCAGTACTCAGAGACAAACATGTAGTGGTGCGGAGCAGATAGAATGACAGCCGTCACATATGTAACCAGGTGAACAAAAATAGCTGTCATTTTCTGCTGTAGTTGCACATTTCGAACAGTAGATGGCTTTAGTTTTTGGTTGCTGGAAACAGCACAGAGTCTCCTACTCTGGGCCCATCAGAACCTGCGCTCCATCAGAGCAATGCACCACCCGGGTGAGCACAACGGCACCGTGGATTTAATGTCACAAAGCAGGCCTCAGCTAAGCGGGTGGAAAC
>NW_018128635.1:0-3976 GCF_001952655.1 Monopterus albus
AGTGAATTACAAAGGAAGTGCTACATAAATAATACATGGTAAAAGGTGAAACAGTTTGAGTACGAAACCAAACGAAAAGAGTAATGAATGTTTATTTTAATAATTAGTTTTCCCAAGGCCCCAAGTCCCAGTAAACAGATTAAGCAACCATGGATTCAAGTTGTTTACATGTTGGTCACCCTTTGTGGAAAGGTTAATGAGATGCATGGAGGCTGAAGCAGTCTGATAAAAACATTCCACAGGCTCACACAGTTCGGTTTCTGAGTTTTGGAGATGAGCAAACACTAAGTTCATTTCAAGGTTGGGTAACTGATGGTGTCGTTTATTTTTGATTCACATATTCCTGTTATATAATCTCTTTCTATGATCAATCACATTTCAATTGATGGAATGGATGAAGAATTAAATGTAACATATTTAATGTTTGGTGGCCATGTGGAACTTCACAAATACAGATACCTTTATTTTATGGTTGTTTTCACCGTATATATTCTAATAATCTTAAGTAATTCTACTATTGGGTACCTGATCTGGAACCACCAAGACCTCCATGAGCCCATGTACATTTTAATTGCAGCCTTGTTACTGAACTCTGTTCTTTTCAGTACTAATATCTACCCGAAGCTTTTGGTTGACATCTTATCTGAAAAACAGATCATATCCTATCAAGCATGTCTTGTTCAGTTTTATATGTTTTATGTTTTTGCTTATTCAGAGTTCTTACTGTTGGCAGCCATGGCCTATGACAGACATGTGTCTATATGTAAACCTCTGCAATATCCAACCATCATGACAAAAACAACTATCATTATATTTTTGGCTTTATCTTGGCTGTTGCCTGCATGTTATCATGTGGGATCAGTAACTCTGACCGCTAATCAAAAGCTCTGTAGTTTTAATCTTGAAATGATTTTTTGCAATAACTCAATTTTAAAACTTTTTTGTGTGCCCTCAATATCAGTATCTTTATATGGTGTGTTCTTTTTCCAATGGTGTGTTGTTGTTCCTGCAATCTTCATAGTTTTCACATACTCCAGGATACTTATAATATGTTATCACAGTAGTGGACAAGTCAGGAAAAAAGCTGCACAGACCTGTGTTCCTCACCTGCTGGTTTTAATCAACCATTTCTATTTGTTAATATGTAGTATTATTACAGCTCGAATCGAATCCAATATTCCAAACACTGCACGTGTAATAATGAATTTACAAATTGTTTTGTATAATCCTCTTTTTAACCCAGTTATATATGGATTGAAAATGACAGAAATTCATAAACACCTCATGAGTTTATTATGTCTATGTAATAAGAACTGATGCGCTCCACATTGAAAACCTGTTATGTAATAACAATGCAGAAATGTCTGATCCTTGGAAAGTATTTAATGTTAGGTTTTATTATGATTCCCGATCCACAGTAAAGTCACTGTCAGCTTGAAAAATGTGATGCCTGGTCAGTTTTCTACCATAACTCTTACATCCATCATTTATGTCATAATCGTCATTCACAATGGTTCATCTTGCCTTAAATAAACCGTACACATCCTGAACCCTAGTAATGATATACAGCTCAGTAAGCAAGCTCACATGGGAATCAGTGGTTATGTCAGTGTAGAACATGTACAGCATTAATGTTTTACCCTTTAGGCTCTGACCTTGTCACTCCTGTCAATTTAGGCTGTCTCAGTGTCTCCAGAGGCATCTCAATTGTTACTGTTTTCATTGTCACCAGCTGCTTATCCAGATCAGGGGAAGACAACATTCAAAGGGCTTGACATGTAACACCTGCTCAGTTTAGCTCTTAATAACAATTACATTTTTTTCAAGCAGGCACAACCAGTACTGGTGATAGTTTAAGACAACCTGTATTTAATGATTCCAGCAGAGCCAGTACAACTAGGACCTCCAGATGAACCTGCAGGCTGCAAGGCCACTCACAGTTCCCACAGTGTTTCCTGCTTTTTCATCCTATAATCGAACTTCTTCCCAAAAAGGAACTATTGCTACCCTCCACTTCCAACAGTTCATCTGGGTATAAATCCATGAAAAACTCAGTCTGAAAATACACATCTTCTACCACTAGATTGACTCCATCATTTTCTTGATATTGTTTCTGTCAGGGTCACAAATTCCTGCCCCCCATTATTCTAGCCAATAAAGCTAATGGACTATTCTGATCCCCACAAGAATGTCAACATAATGTGGCCACCTAGACCACCACTCACTACAGTGATTCTTCTCAGTGAGCATATGGCTTAGTGGTTTATCCTCACAATGATGCTTTATTCATTTATTTATTGATTGATTTTGTTGGTTGTTTAAAAGAGGAATTTAACATTTATTGAACTTTTTGAACATAGGAATAAAAACAACAATAAAAATCCAAACACAGAGCCACCTCCCATCCTGCCTTCCCTCCCACCCTGTTCACCAGTGTTATACCAACAACAACAACAACAAAAAAGACAACAAAAAGAACAGTGAAATGAGTCCACAGTTTTTTGCTGACAAGTCTTTCAGTATGTTTAAGGAATTTTTCCATTATAAGAACGTACCAAAATGTTTTGAGCCAAGTAAGGCTCGTTATGGGTACTGAGTTTTTTCCACTACTGTGTGCCAACTTTGGAGGTGCGTCCTGGGAGCTAAATTTCAGCACCCCTCAGGAGGTAGTACTAAGAAAGAAAGAAAGACACTTTCGGCTTTTCCCGTTTAGGGGTCGCCACAGCGAATCATCACACTGACGACTCGCATGTTGACATTTGGGACGTGTTTTATGCCAGATGCCCTTCCTGACGCGACCCTGATTCGAACCTGGGGTGAGGTAGTACTAAAATCTCAGTGAGCAAGGGTGGAGGGGGTCACACCTCAGGCATTACTGGTAAAACACGTTGTAAGCATTTTTGGATGTTTTCTACACACGTCTCATGCTGCAGATAGAATTCCATTATATCAAATGAGTCAATGCACACTGAATCCATGAGATGCATGTCTCCTGTAGAACCCTGGTGTTTTTTACACTTCACATCTATTTTTTTTCTCTGCTACATTTACTGAAGCATAATCTCCACAGTCAGCGCTTTAAATCACACATCCTGTTGTTTTCTGTTTCTACTAGTAGCTGTGACGACTGATCAGGCTGCTTGATTTTCACTTTAACTTTCTTCCTCTGCAACCAACTGGGGAAAGTCAATAAAATCCATAAATTTGTGAGCAACATAAAAATGTGACTCCTTCCTGATGATCTTACATGGAAACTATTTTTGGCCAGTACGCTTGTGATGTTGGTCTGGCCTGGAATAGACTCCTTGTCTTACCGCTGTCCTGCTGACACACAGACAGCTGTTTTGATGACTTTAAGCATAAGCATAAACTTTATTGCCAAGTATTTCAAGAACACAAGGAATTTGACTCCAGCTCAATGCCCCCCAATGTGCATAACATAAAAATTTTAAAAAATAAATGATTTTCTCTGCAGTCCTGACTGCCTGCTGCAGTCTGTTCTTGTCCTGATTGGTTGCTGAGCCAAACCAGACAGAGATGGAAGTGCAGAGAACAGACTCGATGATTCCCCTGTAGAATTGAATCAGCAGCTCCCGAGGCAGGAGGAACATCCTCTGCTTGCCTTATAAAATAATGGCACTGATGTTGGTTGTCCACTTCAAGTCCCAAGAGATTGTGGAGCCCAAGAACTTGAAGGACTCCAAGACTGAAACAGTGCTGCTGAATCTGGTGAGCAGAGATAGGATCGGGGAGTTCCTCCTAAAATCCACTATCATCTCCACTGTCTTCCATGTGTTCAGCTCCAGGTTGTTGCAACCACACCACAGAACCAGCTGTTCAACCTCACGACTGTAGGCTGACTGGAGAGTCTAGTCGAGGCATAGATCAATCTGGCAGCTCCCCACAGAGTGAGGAGCTGCCATATACTGTGAGGAACAGGTGTGACTGATGAAGTAGCAGGTGAAACTAATCTGAA
>NW_018128635.1:22681-24201 GCF_001952655.1 Monopterus albus
CCTCGGTAGACAAAGGGGAATAACAGTACTACACAGCAGATTGTTCCAAGTATATTGGAGACACAAATTGCCACAATTTGTCTGTGAATTTAGGCTGTCTCATGTCTCCGGAGGCATCTCAATTGTTACTGTTTTCATTGTCACCAGCTGCTTAACCAGATCAGGAGAAGACAACATTCAAAGGGTTTCTTGGCATGTAACACCTGCTCAGTTTAGCTCTTAATAACAATTACATTTTTCAAGAAGGAACAACCAATACTGGTGATAGTTTAAGACGACCTGTATTTAATGATTCCAGCAGAGCCAGTGCAACTAGGACCTCCAGATGAACCTGCAGGCTGTAAGGTTACTCTCAGTTCCCACAGTGTTTCCTGCTTTTTTCATCCTTTAATCGAACTTCTTCCCAAAAAGGAACTATTGCTACCCTCCACTTCCAACAGTTCATCTGGGTATAAATCTAAGAAAAACTCAGTGTGAAAATACACATCTTCTACCACTAGATTGACTCCATCATTTTCTTGACATTTTTTTCTGTCAGGGTCACAAACTCCTGCCCCCCATTATTCTAGCCAATAGACTATTCTGACCCCCACAAGAATGTCAACATAATGTGGCCACCTCCACCAACACTCACTGGACCTAAAAATTAACACCTATTAGGAGCTGCTAGATGTCAAAGCCCAGTTATTAAGGAAATTCTCAATCATCCAGGTCATGATAAATCCAGATGTTTTATTTATTGACAACTGGACTTGCGGTCCCACACAAAGATCAACTGGAAAAATTATCACATAGAATCTACATGGAGTCATGTCCAGATACAGTATTCAGCAGTCATGCAGTGATTCTAAAAGTGCCCGCAAATTTGGATTTTTGTAACAGTATAAACACGATGCACCTCGGATATACCATGGCAGCAGTAGTGCCCCTTGTGGCAGCTTGGTGAATAACATGCAACATAGTATGAGTCCAACCAACCTAATGTGTTCACAGATTTCCAACAACGTCACCCTTTTTGGAATTTCACCCCATGGTTACAGAATGGTAACAAAAACCATAAAACAGGATATAAACAACTATCATGAGGTTCAAAATAACTAAGAAGAGAAAGAAAGTATCTTAGAGACTGTAAAACTAATACAAAACAAGGATCCCAACAGAGAAAAAACAAGTACAGTGAGGTTCAAAACACGAGGAGTTGGAAGACGTAAAAATAGCTACAGATGTGTAACAATTACAAATTAAAAACACATGAAGACTGATTGACTACAAATCCCACATGCCCTTGCTCCTAGAGGTTACTTGGCAGTGCCTCTAGTGGCTACTTTGAGAATAACATGCAGCATCTGTGGTCAAACTGACCTGTGTTTACTGGTTCAAATTCAAGTTTAAATTATATTTTTATAGCGCCAAATCACAAGAAAAGTCATCTCAGGACACTTTACAAAGTAAGGTCTAGACCTTACTGTTATCACGAAAGTAGTAGCAGATTATACATGAAAACCCAACAAATCCCCCTT
>NW_018128636.1:0-4221 GCF_001952655.1 Monopterus albus
CCTTAAATACTTCACTGTTACTCTGAAAATGAACAGTCAACAGTGCAATATACTCAGTGTAACTAAAAGCCATTTCAAAGAGACTGCAACAGAATCATCTTGCCATGATGATTGGGCCCTTCACAAAGATCTTACTATCTTTACACCTGACAATTTGACCTACATCCAATGCCACTAGAACCAACTGCTGATTATCTGTTTAATGCATCCAAGACTCTGGAACAAACCCTTTTTATGACATATCTGATATATTCACATTCTTTTTAAATGGTCATAATGTTTTCTCTCATGAATATGATCTGTATATAAAAGTGTTTATACTTTAGCCAGACTTTTACATTTATTTTTCAGCTACTCATCATTTCTAAACACATTTGTTTGATGATGGTAAAAATCTGATTTCAGCCACCTTGCACTGCCTCTCTACAGTATGTTGGTGTCACAGGAGCCAGGCTGCAGTATCTTAAGTGTAACAATGAGTTTAACTGACTTTCTAAACCAGGGGTAAAACAATGCATAGATCACAGGGTTTAGACAGGCGTTAAAATGATAAAAACAAATTATATAAGGACCAGATGAACCAGAAAGCAAGTTTGTGTGATCTTTAAGAGATATGATATGGTATGGACAGAAACATATTATAAATATGAGCACAACAATGCCAAGAGTCCTGGCTGCTTTAATTTCAGATTTCTTAGCTGTTACTTTCACTGAACCCTGGAGTGTGACAGCTGCAATGTGAGACCTCATGGCACGAGCCTGAGACACAGCCACTACAAATACTCTCATGTAGAGAACTACAATAACAGTAATACTAGCAAAAAAATTAAAAGTAACATCTGCAACTGCAGCAATGTGGTTAACTGCAAAGAAACACTGTCCAGAGCAGGAGTTATACCTGCCTGGTTGTTCCAGATTATCCTTCAGAATCAGACTTTTAAAGACTACAGAACATATCCAACACAAACAAAGACAGATCTGAACTCTTTTTTGTGTAATTTTGGTGGAGTAATGCAGAGGATCACAAATAGCCACATGGCGGTCAACAGATATGAGCACCATGGCTCCAACTGAGGAAGAGGAAATAATGTATGCCCCCCACTGATACAAAGCACACATGAGGTCACCGAGGAACCAGCAGCCGTTTATAATCACAATCTGAAATGACAGGAGAAAGCCCATGAAGAAATCTGAGACAGCCAGAGAGAGGATGAGGAGGTTTGTTGGGGTGTGGAGCTGCCTGGAGAGGAAGAGCAGCAACATATTTATCATTATTTATAATATCATTTGTTATTCAGATAAAAGCAGATACAGCAAAAATGAAATATGAAAACATAAATGAGAAAAACCACAGTTTTTCTCACAACTTCAAATTAGGTGATTATTGTTGCCTTTATCACAAAATCGTAAATGTTTACTATCTACCACTTTTGTGAATTGGTGATATGTTTGGATACTTGAAGTGGGAGATAGAGATGATGACCAGCAGGTTGAGAAATGCTGTGAGCAGAGAGATAGTCAACACCAGAACTTCAGTCAGCACGGCCTCAAAGTGAGGACGCTTTGACTTCACACAGGAGGCATTGAGCAACTGTGGAAAGCAGAGTTGAGTTTCCTCCAAGGTCTCCATCACCAGAGAGAGAAGCTGCTCTCCTTTGGCAGCTTTTGCACTGAAACTGATTTATCTCTTTCCTCATCTCCCACCCCTCCTTCCTCCTCACCTCTGCCCCTGTTTTCTCTCTCCATAGAGACTGAGGTACTATGCCTTTTGTGGTCTTCTGATTCAAAGTCACGGGTGAATGTGGTCTGTGTTTACATCCATTTTTGTGCATGTGCCAATTGCTCACAGTCAGAGTTGTCACAGCTGAAGTCATTGTTATCTTCCTTGGAAAGAAAGGTATTGCACTCTATTGCACCTACATTTTCCCAGAAGGTCGAGCACAGCACATTAATTCTCTGTTTTAGTTTGAGTCCATCTATGGAAATTTATGATGACTTTTCAAATTACCTGTCTGTTTAACTTGTGTTGAGCTCTGATTAGATTAAATTACCAGTGGCAGACACTGAGACACTCAAGGAATTCATAGGTTTTCTCCAGCACAGTCTTTGTCTTTAGTATAGACTAAATCCTAATTTATGTTTCTGCATTGAATCTAGGTAGACCTTAGATGTAGGCTGCACAACTAGCCTATGGCATTGCGACCATTCATACTTAATGGAGATTTAACCCTCCTGTTATGTTGCAGGTCAAATTGACCCACAAACATAACTGCTTTAAATGAGACAAATATTTGATATGAAGAAATGAACATAACAGGAGGGAACCCTCCTGTTATGTTCATGCCTCAGGTGATGCCTGCTCAGCAGTTATGTTCGTGGGTCAATTTGACCCGCAACATAACAGGAGGGTAACCTGAAATTCAGGAGGGGGACCACATCTGAACACATGCCACTTCCGCTTCTCATTACATTTAAAATACAGGTCCAAACTGGACTTTTGCTTTTTCATAAGGCAGATCACCCGTGTGGTTGCTCACCTCATTTTTTTTGTCCCTCCAATGGCAAGTTATTTTTGGGGATTTGTGCTGCCAGTCCCACTCCACCATTCACAGGGTGTCACTTGTTCGCCACGCCGGAGGCTGAAGAGTCATCCTCCTTCTACTCAGTGGGCTGTGGCTGCCTTGTCAGCTTCCCTTGTTCTTCGGATCCATGAGGACTCCTGCTGCCTCTTCCCTATGACTCTCCTGCCACTGGCCACTCACTGCTCTTTCCTGACTTTTCCATTCCTTCATTTTTCATTCCCTGATCACCGGACTGCCTCCTTCTATTCCATGTTTTCTTCCTCAATCTCTTCTTCTCCAGGCACTGGGCTGCCTGCTAACTTTTCCTCCTTTCCTGGGACTGAGATACCATCTGTCACGTCGCCTTCTATCTTGAGTGTCCACTTCCAATTCAAAAGCCCATTCAGGCTCACTGAACAGCCTTTCAGGCTTCACTAGCAGTGCGTCAACAAAAGACATAAAGTGACACCCCACATGGGCTTTGCATACTTCCCCATTCATCTTCCTACCTGCCTCTATTGCAGAATAACAATATTCTGCTTATTCCAGTCGTCCTGGGTCGTCCTCCCGAATGACCGCTATGCTTTAAAGCCTGGCGCCGGGGTTGTCCTCCCAAACGGCCGCTACACTCTCAAGCCTGGCACCGGGGTTGTCCTCCAGAACTGTCTTTCGCCCTTGCCTGGCGCCGAGTTCGTCCTCCAAAACTGCCCTTCTTCGCCCCTGCCTGGTGCTTATGGGTCACCCTTGGTGGCCTTGTTTTCTTTTGGACTCTGTACATGGTTTTGAGACTTTGCCTTTTTTGGGACTGCATACTCTGTTTTGGGGTCCTTTTGTCTTTGTTTTTGTTAATGCAGGGGCTGTTTTTTGTTTCTGCCCTTTATTTAAACCTCTGGCAAACGCTCTGTCTTCGCCGGAGCATTACCTGTAGATATACCTGTATTCATGGTATGTGTCAGATGTTCTTTTTGATTTCCACGCTGACAGTTTCTGTGCTGTGGTTTTCTTTTTTCGTTCGCTACTCTGCTTCCCTGACAGCGTTTGCTAATCCTCCTGGGGCCTATTTCAAGAAGGCGGTTTTGTCGAAACTCAGAGTTTGTTAACCCCGAAATGAGGGCAACTCAGAGTTTTCGGTTTCAGAAACGGATGTAACTTAAACCCGTGAAGCGGGGTAAGGTAAACCCGTTTCACAAAGAGAGGTAATCTAAACTCAGAGTCAGTTACTATGGCAACTTACTCTGTGAACCTAACCTGCTTGGGAGCAGATTTTGTTCGGGAAACTCAGAGTTTCCTCTGGGTCTCCGCCCCTTTTTAAAGTGAAAGGTGTTTAATACCTCATTTAATCTTTCAGTACATTCATAGATTGCACACGTTTCCGTCACGCAGAGACCAAAATGGCGTGTCCATTCATAGAGGATCCTGTAGATGAGGACGCTGTATTAATTCGCAGGGAATTGCATTTACGTCGGGAGAGGATATTGAGGCCACGAGTTGATTTTTTGTCATATCCCCATGTATTTTTATTTGAGCGGTACCGTTTTTCTAGAGAGTCCATAACATATATCAATAATCTTATCCACCCATACATCAGACACATCACCCATCGTGGCCGTGCTCTTACATCCGAGCAGATGCTTTGTGTTGCATTACGATTTGTTGCAAA
>NW_018128636.1:18266-19151 GCF_001952655.1 Monopterus albus
CATTAATACTTACCAAACTTAATTATCAAAAATCAATTAACAAGAATCAATTAACAAACTATGAGTTCACACCACCTACATGTATGCAAGAATATATCAGTATGTATTAACCTTTAACCATTTTATGTGGGATCCACGGTCTTCACTCCGGTCCATGGAGCTCTTCAACCTCTCACTCACCGGGCTCAGTGAGGGAGATCAGGGGGAAGGATTCCCAGGGGGCCGGAGCTTGTATCAATTCATAGGCAGGGGGCTGTGGATACCTACTATCAATGGCAGTAGTAATGCGCTTGAAAGAGAGATGCCTGATGCAGGGAATGCATCCGCATCCACACAAGGTCAGCAGTGTGACTTCTGCCACCCAAGATGTAAGTGCAGCCATCACTGAATTTTTCCACCTGCCAATAGTATTTGTAAACCTTCTATGTAATTAGCAATACCAGAGTGTTCAGTCATCTCTTCTGACAAGACCTTTAAGCCAGCCAGAAACCTAGCCTAGCAATTGAGCCATCAGGATCAGTATTCATTGGAATATATGTGCAACATTGTTGTCCAATCATAGTACAAACACCCCCTTTTTCGGCCAAAACAAAATCTAGAGCCAAACGATTCTGGGATGACATGATAGATGTAGCTGCCAATTGTTCCTGAAAGCCAAAAGCCAAATCTCTAGTGAAATTAGTGGGACGCTGAACATTGAAATGAACATAGTTTATGCGATCTACATTTTTGTTTATGGTCACCCACCAGAAAAGATGAAAAGATTATCTCTCCTCCCGATCCTCCCCACGTCACCCTCTTCTATGATCGTGATGGAGATGTCACATATGAGACCCTGTTTGAGGAAAGTTTGGCAGGTACAGTTCACCTCCTGCATACAACTGA
>NW_018128636.1:20292-24138 GCF_001952655.1 Monopterus albus
ATCCGGAGACCATACAGCAAGCAGCAATAGCAGATGATCTGAAGTCACATCACTAAAACTGTGTGTTATATACTCTTTCTTCCCGCCTCCTAACATATTTCCTGTAACATGCAGCTGGAAAGTACCAGCACTTTCCCAAAGATATTCTTGTAGGATACAGCTGGTAATTATCAATACTACCTCAAGCACAACTCCCTAATTCCAAAGTAGTACATTCTGTAATTAAGAAGCACACACACATAATGATATAGTGAACGTTCTGTAATGTTGGGAAAATTAAAACTTATCCTTAAAAGTTCATAGAGTATAAAACAGTGGAGTGTTCCAGACATCTTTTATATCCCACTGTGTTCAATCATTTACTTTTCCTCCGGTAACTCCCTTGAAGTGAAACTGTGCTGGGCTCGACTTCCCAGAGTGCATCTCAATATTAAAGTGAACACACACACTACAACTGAGTTGAAGGCTACATTCCTCATTTAGTACATTTTATATAAAACAGTGTTCATGCCTCAGTCTAAGTGGAGATTATATTTCCATATAAGTACATAAAACTATGCTGGTGCTTCAGTTACAATGTCCATTCCTTATATGTTTATAGAAAATAGTGCTGGTGCTTGAGTTGCAATGTTTCACACAACTTAATATCCCACAGTATGTAACAAAGAAAACAATAAAAGTCTGTGTAAGATTGGAAAAATGCTGCTACTATAAAATTGATGCTAAAAAAAAAGGATCAGGTTAGACAATGGTAACCACTTCAAAAGCAAAGATCTGCAGGAGGTGGAAGCAGCTCTAGGGCTGAAGCATGAGTTTGGGAGTGTTTAGCACCCCCAGTCACAAGGGAAAGTAGAGTGAATGAACTCTACACTCAAACAAAAATTGGCAAAAATCTGTGCACAGACCAAACTGAATTGGGTAGATGCTCTCCCACTGGCCCTCATGTGAGTAAGACAGTCTGTCAACTCTTCCACTGGATTCATCCTATATGAGCTCATCACTGGCAGACAGTTTCCAGGACCAGCATCCAAGCTAACATGGGTTTCGGGTAAGCCAGACACACACAACACCCAACAATTATATGAACAATTAAAATCTCTTGTTCGCAGCTTCACCAGTCTAGCTACTGTCCCCACATCTCCTAGCGCCCATACTGATCCACACACAGCTGAGTGGGTCCTGCTGAGAGTGATCAAATGAAAGTGGAGTGAGCCACGGTGGACTGGGCCCTACAAGGTGACTAAAAGGACGTTGCACGCAGTCCGCCTGCAGGGTAAGAGAGAGACGTGGTATCACTGGAGCCAGTGTGCCCCTGCGGAGGCACCAACGAGACCTCTGACAGAAGTCCAGGCAGACCTAAAACAGGTTCGAAAAGGGGCAGAATAATCCCCTCACCTGTTTGACACACAGGTAGTCCACCCTGTTGTGTTGAAGATAGAAGACCAGGAGAAGAAGCAGACGAGCTGGTGGCAGACTACATGAGCAGTGACAGCTGCCCTTACCATCTAGTTTCGTGGGAGGACGAGGACCTCTACAACCAAGACATAATCCAATACAGAAACAGTAGTACCTATACTAATATACCACCAGTACCAGGGTTTAGTTTTATTACTGCATGGGATACGTGTGATATTTTTGGACAACTACTCCAACCCCCAAGGTTTCCCTTTGCTACTGATATTTCACCTGAAACTAGATATTTTTGGAAGGTGAAAGTAGGACCATTTACCTTCACAGTAGGAAGTGGCAGGGGAAGAGTGAGATTCATAGCAGATAATCTGAGAGAACCCAGCACGTGTTCCCATTATTTTGTACACCATTGGGTAAATATTCACTTAAATCAGGACTGCTTATACTCAGGGGAACTTAATTATCCGCGTAGCCCCAAGCAGAAGAAACTAAAATGGTTTGGCATGGCCGATACCCGCCACCCAGGGGGGTTTTTGGCACTTTCATATTAATTACCTTGCTGGTTGTCGCTCCCATATTCTGGTGGGAAAAATATACTAAAACCATCACCACTCCGGCTCCGCTATACCCAGATAATGATACATGGGCCTATGGCTGTATGTTAAAATTGACAAAAGAGCCCTTCCCTTTTAATTGCACCACATTGGCCTCTATATACTGTATCCCCCTATAAGCAACAAAACTTTGGTGAGAGCTTTCAATCCTAGTGATGGGTATCGTAATTACACATGTTTCAATTTTACCACAAGGGATACCCCGGTTGTACAATTGGGAGCTATTAATTGGACCTGGTGTACTGTAATTGTTCCAAAAGGTCACACCCTCATAGGTCCATGGGCCCGTGGTGGCCTTTATTGGTATTGTGGGGCACATCGTCTCTTTGTAAGGGTACCTCAAAAGGGGGTGGGACTTTATGCAATGGTTCGCTTGGGAGCTCCAGTGGCTCTGATTGGTACCCGGGGCATGGTTTCTGTAGTTATAGGTCAACTCCACTTAGGATCATTTCTTACTAACCGTCGTAGAAGGCATGTTATCACCAAGAGAGCCATCTCCTCATTTGATCCGTCACTCAACTCCCCCACCTACATAGACGCCATAGGAGTTCCACGAGGGGTTCCAGATGAATACAAATTAGCTGATCAGATAGCTGCAGGTTTTGAAAATGTTCCAATAGTATCGGCTTTCTTTTCTGTTACCCCTAATAAGAATGTTGACCGCATTAACTATGTTCACTACAATGTACTTCGTCTCGCCAATCTCACAAGAGATGCTGTGGAGGGCCTCTCTAAGCAATTGGCCCCTGTGGTGCAGTTCGTTTTATATTGAAAGAGAAGACTAATAAGAGAATATATATTTCTCAATATGAAATTTATTATGCATTAACGTATCAAAATTAACATGTGCACATGGAGCCTATCTGTTTAGGATAAACAAGAAAGACTGACTTCAACTTAGTGGGTAACAATATTTGTATGAAAAGGTACTACTATCTAATTGGTCCAAAACAGTTGGGGAGGAGCCGTGGTTTAGACTTAACTCTCCCGTTATTGATCCTTCAGTCCGTCCGTCCTCTCTGCTCCAATCATCGTGGACAGCGCCCTAGAAAGGAGGAATACCTGTACTACTTTAATTCCTACATACACACTCACGTCTTCCTTTGTTTTCACTTAATTAAAACTGTTTTACCTGGGTGTGTGTGTGCATAACTGTTCTCCCTTTGAAGCTCTCTCATCTACGTCTAATCTATTTTAATAAACTTGGAGCCTTACCGTACCAAGACTCCTTTGGGTCCACCAATCCAGAGGAACGATACGTAACTATGAGCTCCCTTAGCTACAGCCATAAATCTAATGAAATTCAGTAATTTAGTGGACAAGACTTATGATGTTGCATTAGTGTTTCAGTGACTCACACAGCAGATATTTGACTAGTAGTTAAGTGAACACATAGAGTGATATTCATAAATAGTATATATTACACAGTCTTAGGTAGTTTCACTTTAGATCATCTGCTCTGCTGCTTGCTGTATGATCTCCAGATGCATCTGTGAATTAAAAGGTAATAGTGCACTTTGATATTTGGTGTGTGACTGAAATTCTTTCCGCTATCTGGACTTGAGAAGAAGTCTTAGACTTCACACTTACTGTGCGAACAGTGGGATCCTCTGCTGGTGCGCAGTGTGTTTTATGGATCCAGTTACTTAGCTTGTTATCAGTGAGCCACTGTTTAACACAGTGTGTGGTGCTTTCTGCTACCTTGAAAGGTCCTTGCCACCAGGGTTTGAACCAGTGTAGTTTGTGCACCTTGCAGTAGACCCAGATGTCCACGGCAACTGAGGTAGGCTCCGCCAATTGGTCTCTGCGCAGGATTTCAACA
>NW_018128637.1:0-3896 GCF_001952655.1 Monopterus albus
AAACCCATTTTACTAGTACTGTACAACTTGTACAGTAAAATATGTGTACATTTGTTTATGTTTAGTCCAGAGGAGCATTGGCCTGCACATTTGTCAGTGTTTTATTTGGATGTTATACTATGTACATGTGGCAGGTTAAATCACTTACCGACCACCCAAAACATCAGACTTGGTGCAGATAAAGTGAATGCGCTGACACTCGCCACCATTTCCTATGAGTCTACAGGCACTTTTCAGGATCTCCCAGGGGTCATTCTCTGAGGCTGCTCGATTAATATCACTCACAATCCACACAGTAGAGCAACTTCCAACAAGCTGAAGAGAAATAACAGAAAATGTCTTGTGAATAATTAATTATCAGTCATTTCTAATAACATTGTGTTAGTTTTCAGATAACAATACAATTTTAATACACAACAAACAGCAGTGCATGTGAGCAAATGACCTTTTTCCACATTTTATCTCTGCCCTTGTTACAGTCCCCAGTTCCAGGGAGGTCCACAAGTGTGACATGCTGAAGAAGATCATTCTTAGGAACCCTGATAGTCACACACTTCACTAGTGGCCAATACCACCTCTTCAATTCTTCACCTTCTCCTTTTCGGTCACTTCTTGTATATTTGACAAATTCTGCAGATAGCTCTTCAGCCTGCATAAAAAGGTACAATAAAATTAAGGGAATGGAAGGTAATTTTAATTAAAAAAATGTCCAAAGTGCTTTTCAAATTGCACAGATATTCTTTTAAAAATGAGAATTTAAACACTATCATTGAATGAAATATTACCAGTACATCAAAAATGGGTGAATTGTAAATCCAAAGTGGAGGCAAACGGTCAACTTTGGGTCACTGTGATTAAAGATCAGAATTAAACATGGTGATATTTCAGCACTGCCTATGCTGGACATTATTACAATTACAGTGTGTGTATTATATTATCTTAATGCAGCTTCCACTGATGACCTAAGTGTTCTTGAGGTGAAATGGAAAAAGCATATTATAAACAGCTAATTACATCCCAGTCTGATACTGTAGGTGGTAGTATGTTATTTGGCATGAACGCTGCCTCAAGCAAACCTCCTGTGTCATTTAGGACCTTAATAAGACATGTTCAGGTACAATGTAACTGTTATTTTGATTTATATAGGCTGAAAACCTCAGATCCATATGATTTGCTCTACCAAACAGAGTGCTTTCCTTCACTTGTGCTTGAAATGATGCAAGTAAGAGGTTTTAAAATCTTACTTACTGATTTACAGGTCAAAATCTTCCTTTGGGATTTGAGAAATTCTGGAATTTCTTCGAAATGTTTGTTGTCCATCAGGTTTTCAAAGCGTGTGTTTTTCCAATTTCTTCCAATATCTTCTCCATACAAAGCTGACAGCTTTTCAGCAGTGCCATCGTCTTCATCATCTTCACCATCATCTTCATCATCATCTTGTTCTTGATCTGTATCATCCCCAAGAATATGGTACAAGGGCTGCAACTCATCTTTCCACTCCTAAAATGCAAAAGAATGGTTAACTTAATTTAATTAAATGGCATGTAGAGAAAACAAACAAATTGTATTTTTGTGGATATATTGTCACTTTTCAACCAGCTTCGAGTCAACATAAACATAATCAGCTCATTTGACCTCTTTTGTAATGAACTCAATCTCTGCCTCATACTCCTGGTTGTCCATGTTAGTCTCCACTTTAATCATGACTGAGGTACATGCACTGACATCTCCTGTGGGCAAAAGATCTTTCTCTCCAATGATTGCATTTATTAGAGAGCTCTTTCCAGCCCCGGATCTACCAAAGACACCAACCAGCTCCTTCTTGTCGGTCTTGAAATCTTTGATTTTAGTTCTGTTGCACAAGGAGTTTAAATGATTAGATTCAAGGTTCAAGGATTTTATTGTCAGTTCACCATATGTGCAGGACATACAGAAAATCGAAATACCGTTTCACCTAGTATTGGGTGCATAACATTTAGGAACTAAAATGGAATAAAGTAGAATAAAAATAGAATAGAATAGATTAAGAACTGGATTGATGTAATTAGGATAAATCTAAACAGTACAGCCAATAAGCTGATTCAAAACTGGGTACAGTCGGTGACAGTAGTGCAAACAATAACAGGAGATTGTCAGATGGTTCAGCATCACCAGGGCATTGGTGATGAGGGGCAAATAGCATACTATACAATATACTATACAAACTATAATAGCATATTAGTTTATAAAATGTAAAAACGCTGGAAAAAAATTCAAAATCAGGATCTGTAGTACTGTTCCAAAATGAACAAATTAGTATATACAGTATGCTAATATATTTAGCAGGCTTGATAGGCATTGAGTTTATGCTGGTACCTACCCTCTCCAGGAAATAGTCATATGTTGCTACAGTCAGTCTAAAGGCTTTTTCAGATAGGACGCGGAGGGCACTGCGCTCCGCTATCAAACCCATTCATTTTTATGCGTTGCGCGGCGCAAGAATGTATCTGAGCTGCACTCAGCTCGGGTGCAAAGTTGCACTTACCATCCCTGCAGGGCTGTGCTAAAGTGACAGCGTGTGCCTGATTTGTGCGTGTGCGCCCTCCTCCCCTGTGCTGCAGCCACTCTCGTGGTGTGCTCAGTGCATATCCAGTCCTATCTGAAAATGGCTTAACACTGAAAAAGACTTTCACCTTCTCCTGTCTACTTGTCTTTGATATGATGCCAATCGAATTACCAGGTATATAAATTAAAGTATTTCAACCATAAATGGTGTTTAAGACACATTTGAGTACAGTGCAACAGGAAACATGTTTTCCACTCGGAGATTACTGTTGCTGTACATTCTGCTACTGAGACTGCTGTATGTCACTATCAGTACATCTAGTTCAGACTCGCTCCACTAATACTGGTCAGACTCGCCCTCCCTCGACACTTCCGGTATCTGCTGTGATTTCTTAACAAAAATTAGAATCAGAATCTGAATCTGCTTTATTGGCCAGGTATACCGGACACACGAGGAATTTGACTCTGGTACAGTGGTTCTCAGTGCGCATGTACATAACCCCATGCAAGGGGAAAGTAAAAAGTAAACCAACCTAAAGCTGTGTAGTATAACAAAATAAACAGTATTAAGAAGCAACAAACAGTGCAAACATTGCAAAATAAACAGTATAAACAGGCAGTAAACAATGTAGAAATACACAATTGGTGGTCATAACATAAACTTATAGGACCAAGACATCATCTGGGAGAGTCTCATGTCTCTGTGCTGTGATACTAATTATACTGTTTAAAGAAAAACTTGAAATCTGAAAAACTTCTAAAACCATTGACCCCTCTCAACTCTAGACACAAGCTGAACAGGAGAATGGGAAATACTCGAAAATTTAGATTGGGCAGCCAGGTAGCCTTGTGCCACTGGCGCGGTCTGACTGTGGGACAAGACATAGGCATATTAGTATAGAACAAGTTAGAAATCATGTTTATTAGACACATTCTGCAGCTTCTCCACTCAATGTGATATCACCACTATAGCTGCTCAATGTTTCAATTCAAAGAGACCAATGTACAATATTTCTGATTTTCAACATTTTTAACAAAGGTTCAAACAAACTGGAACCTTTTGAAGAGAATGAATGAAATTTAAAAGTTTAATTTACAGTAGGTTGACCTCATCATCAGTGAGCATTATAGACTAGTGTGAAATCTGTTGGTGAAACCATCCATGGTCAGGAGTGAAACCAGGTACATATAACAAAGACTATGGAATATGGAAAACTTAAACTTACTTCAGGAAAGCAATGAGCCTTTTGTTGCCTTGGTTGTGTAGTTTTTCACCGACACTTCTCATGATGTCTTGCACATGAGACAGCAGGATTTCCTCTGTCAGAGAAAAGTAAAAAACTATTCAGCAG
>NW_018128637.1:4049-7119 GCF_001952655.1 Monopterus albus
CCAAGGTACAGAAACAATACAAGGAAATATTCATTACATATAAGTTTTAACCCTATGGTGGCCACTGTTTAGAAAGAAATAGAAATACCTGAGAGTGATCCATGTATAGTGCTGGGCTGTCGTTTACTTGGTGATGTGCTGGATTCACCCTGATGATCCAGCTTTCTCTTTCCTTATTGGATTAAAAAAAAAAAAATTAAAATAGAATCCAAAAACATTTTGGCATGTGTCTCGCACAGTATTAAAACTTGGTCTCAATATTATTTCATCAAAGCAAAATACTACTGCCTTAAAAACACCAATGAACACCACATCTAATCAATAAGAGACTGTGTATTTCACCCTTATCAACTGCTTCACTACTGGATGGCTGAACCTGAAGATGAACAAAAATATTTCACTCTTAAAACAGTAAGAAATTATATTCATACAGGCTTTGCCCTGAAACAGAGCTCTACAGGCTTGAACACACATCTTTACTATTCATACACTGAAATTTACATTCATGTTCTCATCCAGTCATCGATGACCCTTGACAAAACTTTGTTAAGTGAAGTCCAGCAAATGGCTAATAAGTAACTGATTCACCATTATTTATGATTGAAAAACACAGACTGTCTCACTAATTACGTCTGTGAAAGTAACCATCATCCTTACCCAAGTAGATTGAGCTGTTTCTCCATGCTCCTGTTGACAGACATTCATCGTGAGTAGAGGCAAGTCATTGTTGGTTTTAGACTCTGTATGGGGAGTGTTTAAAATGCAAAGGTGGTGGCTGTCATACCACCACTGGACAAAAACGAAACTTACGGTGGCTACACTTGAAGCATAGGGTTTAACACCTCGTGCGGACATTGTGGGAGGACTGCACCTGTATCTGCACAGAGGAGCCTACAAAAACACTTTGGAAAAGGGAAAACAACAGAACAAAAAACAAACAAAGCTATAAATTCTAAGTCAATGCAAAGCCAGAGTCTGAGCATGGAAACTACATTAACCAACAATAATGAAACACCATGAGGCCAGAAAGAGTTACTAACTCACACTAATCTAATTGGAAATAATAAAGGAAGAAGGGTTCACCTTTATAGACACTGGGGGTTAAAAGACCATACAAATTAAGAAAATTAAATTAAATTAAATTTAAATTAGAAAAATAACAGCACATAGAGATACTCTGATTTTATACTCCTATGCTGAGTAGTCTGTATCTATAGTGGTTGAGTTATTGATACAAAATAGTGACAAAAGAGCACTGGAGACCTCTACGTGTTATTTAATTCAGTGTCTCTGGGTCAAAGTAATATATTTAGTTATGAAAGTAATGCATTAAAGTTAGTGTACTTACATGTTTTCTGTTCCTCTTTAAGGCACACGCCTGACTCTTCTGCTGCTTGATCTACTTTGAGCTCTTTTATTTAACTCCACCTCTCAGCAGTGTGTCGTTTTCCAGGAAATGCTGATGTGTCACAAGTTCATAGCCCTACTGATGAAGGCTTAAAAGAAGTATCTGAAATTAAACCAAAAGCATATTATATATGCACCGTTCTTTTACTGTACTCTGTACTACCTCATACTAATCTAAGAGGAAATAATAAAGGAAATAAAACGCTAAGACTTTATATACATTGCAGGTTAAAAGCAGCAAACAATTTTAAAAAACTAGAAAAATAACCTTATAGATAGAGATGCTAATTGAAAGTATACATTTTGAATATATCTAAATGAAATTTAAGACCCCAAATCTACATTTTGTGCTAAACTGACTTACTTTACATAAGTCTTTCCATTTTGTTACATTTCAGAGGAGATGGTTTACTTTACTCCACCTCCTTGTGTTTTCTATAAGTAAGCACATTTAGAAAACAAAGGTAGTTATTACTGAGCTACAATTTATTTTTATTCAACTTAAATGATGTCAGTATAAAGTATATGCACACCACAGCAAAGGCGAGGCGAATTTATTTGAAGAGCTCATTTTCATAAACAAAGGCAGTTCAAACTGTTTTACATACTGCAAAAGAAAGAAAGAACAAAAAACAAAGCTGTAACACAGTATATCTGAAAGAAAAGCAAGGGTGTAACACAGTATATTTGACTATTGGGTATTTGAAAGAAAAATACACGTATGCAAACCAGAAGAAGGTCAGAGCTAAAGGGGAATAAGCTAAAAATTTACCAGTGCCTAAGAACTACGCCTTTGTTATCTGTAGTATTTTAGCATGCATATATTTACTGACTGTTCAGAGACATCTAGTGATTGTTGCTGTAACTAAATTTACAAAAGCTGTTTCATGCTGACAGTCATATAATGTTGTTACCATGAGTTTTTAAGTGTGTATAATTCATCAAAGATGTTTTTTGTTCAAGGGCTTTGAGATTCTACTTGTGATTTGTTTCCTTTATTAAATGGTGCTGAGTTCATAATACTCTGAGACATTTCAGCCAGTTTTAACATTTGGACATTTGTTCACTCACTGGAACAGTTATATTAATATGGTTTGACATAACAGGAGATACACAGCAGACACTGACTAAACCTAAATTATTCAGACCATAGAGTGAAAGTCTAATTCTCTAAATTTCTCCCTCATTATTACCCAAGAAGAAGGTTTAGACTCTGAATAGGTGAACATACTAGTTAATCATATATTAATTGGTAAACACATTTGTTTCCAGTGTCATATTGACTTTACACTTCTGTCAGTAGTATTCACTATGTTGATAATAACCCATCAGCTTTTCAAAGGGATGTGTTTTTCCAATCTCTTCCAATATCTTCTCCATACAACACTGACAGCTTTTCAACAGTGTCACAATAATCATCATCATTTCCTTTATCTTGTTCTTGATCTGTATTATCCCCAAGAATATGATACAAGGACCACAACTCATCTTTCCAATCCTAAAAAAGCAAAAGAACTTAATGACATGTAGAGTAAACATCCATCCATCCATCCATTTTCCTCCGCTTATCCGGAACCAGGTTGCGGGAGCAGCAGTCTAAGCAAAAATGCCCAGACTTCCCTTTCTCCAGACACTTCCTCCTGCTCTTCCAGGTGAATGCCGT
>NW_018128637.1:22519-23977 GCF_001952655.1 Monopterus albus
GCAGTTAGCTGTGTCACTTACTTCCCTGATTCTGTTGTAAAAAACCCCTTACTCATGCTTCAGACATGAGTGACCAGTTCAAGCCCGTCAGACTTCACGTCTGTTAAGTAGCATAAATTAACAGTATCTTATCTATAGTTTCCAGAACAACACTTATCTATGCAATCTATTCTTGCACAATTTTCCAAGAAGATGAAAAATACTACAAGTTGACTCAAAGCTGAATATTATAACTTTAATGCATGCATAAGAGCCAGGTTAATACTGATACATGGTGCTGCTAATGAAACACAAACAGTCATACTAAACTCTATCATTATAAAAGCAAAATAATACTAACAGTAAATAAAACAACTGTAACTCCTGAAATCCAATCCTAACACAACACATCTGGCCAATAAAGCAGATTCTGATTCTGATTCTCCTGGGTGAACTACATCTGAAATGAAACCAAAAGCATATTAGAAATACACAGTTCTTCTACTGTACTCTCTACTATCACATATTAATCTTAAAGGAAATAATGAAGGAAATAAAAGGCTTAAGCTTTATAGACATTTCAGGTTAAAAGCAGCATACAAATAAAAAAATAGATAAATAACCCTGTAGACATAGATGCTCATCACAGGTATACTCTGATTGTGAATATATCTATACTATAACACCTTTATTTAAGTAGGAAGTTATGTTTTGTGCTGACTTTGCTTTTTGGGGGCAGCTGTGGCTCAGGAGATGCAGCAGGTCGTCTCTTAACTGGAGGATTAGTGGTTTGATTCCCGACTTGTCCAGTCAACATGTCGAAGTTTCCTTGAGAAAGACACTGAACCCCCAGTTGCTCCCAGTGATAACACCAGTGTGTGAGCGTTGGGTGAAAGGCCAAATAGTGTGATAATGCTTTGAGTGTGCTGCATAGAAAAGCACTATACAAGTATAAGACCATTTACCATTTACTTTGCCAGATAATGTCACATTCCTCTTGTCCTCGGGGTCAAAAATGACCCACATTCACTAATTAAAATAAAGCAGCCCAAGGAGATTTAAGACCACAAATCTACATATTTGTGCTAAACTGACTTACTTTACATAAGTCTTTCCATTTTGTTACCTTTCAGAGGAGAAGGTTTACTTTACTCCACCTGCTTGTGTTGTCTATAAGTAAGCACATTTACAAAACAAAGGTAGTTATTACTAAGTTACAATTCATTTTTAATTTACAGTAAACTTAAATAATGTCAGTATAAAGTATGTGCACACTAAAGCAAAGGCAAGGCAAGTTTATTTGTAGAGCTCATTTTCATTAACAAAGCCAGTTCAAACTGCTTTACATAATGCAAAAGAAAGAAAGAAAGAAAAGCAAGGCTGTAACACAGTATATCTGACTGTTGGAAAAATAGACGTATCTATTTTTGAAAGAAAATAATAATAGTTTACTTATATAGCACTTTACAACTCCAAAGG
>NW_018128638.1:0-131 GCF_001952655.1 Monopterus albus
AGATATGGAGGTACAGCTGGTTGAAGCGAAAAAGAAAAATGATGAGGGAAGAGGGGTTAGGCAGCTGGGTCAGACACTGGTTCCATTTGGACAACAGGGTAACACAAACCCCCGCCTTTTCTGCCATGTTC
>NW_018128638.1:1351-13207 GCF_001952655.1 Monopterus albus
TGACGGAAACGTGTGCAATCTATGAATGTACTGAAAGATTAAATGAGGTATTAAACACCTTTCACTTTAAAAAGGGGCGGAGACCCGGAGGAAACTCTGAGTTTCCAGAACAAAACCTGCTCTCAAGCAGGTTAGGTTCACAGAGTAAGTTGCCATAGTAACTGACTCTGAGTTTAGATTACCTCTCTTTGTGAAACGGGTTTAACTTACCCCGCTTTCACGGGTTTAAGTTACCTCCGTTTCTGAAACCAAAAACTCCGAGTTTCCCTCATCTCGGGGTTAACAAACTCTGAGTTTCGACAAAACCGCCTTCTTGAAATAGGCCCCAGAATAGGTAGTTTTATTTTATTTCTGTATTTTTCTATGCAATCTCCATATTTTCCTATTTGATGTTTTCCCCTTGAAATTTTGTTTCCTCTTAATTTATGTGATGTAATGTTTGAATAATTGTTTCAACAAAGTAAAAAAAAAAGTAGAAAATAGAAATGTGGCACCATCTAGTGGACATGATGAGATCCTTAAAACCTCACTGACTCAGGTGATACCAAATCTAATTATCATGTAAGAAAATGTACACTCAGAGTCACAGCTCTCCCAGCAGTCCAACCAATCAACCTGTGCAAATTATTGGACACACCTGCTGCTCCTTTATCAATTTGACCCTTGAATGTGATTGGCCTATGGCCACATGACCATGTACTTAATGTACTTAAGTGTATGGTTGTTTGTAATTGGTAGCTTTTAAGAGCCCTTTATTAAAAAATGTGTACTATTTATAGGACTACTAGTTGTGTGCCTTGAACAGACTCTGATGAAGACTTCATGCAGAAATGCATTGGTCTGTTAAAGCCTAGCAGCTGGAAAGCAATGGGGACCCAAATTGCAACACTAAGATTTGACTGGCTGGGGAGATGGAACTATGGGCATAGTGCACTGGAGTGTTTTAAATTCATGACATTTATTGAGGTCACCAGAGAATGGTTTGAGGACTGAGATATTGGGTTCCTGGGGATTACTTTGGTGGACTCCAGAAGTAAGTTAGGAAAATTGTTCAGTGAGCCGATGGACCTGCTGTGCTGTAGCCTGCGTCTGCTCCAGGCCGCTAAGCTGGACCTGTTTGAAGTGGTCCAGTCTAGCTGCGGCTTTGAGCAGACCGGCATTGGGGGGCATTAAACCAGAGCCAAGAGAGGGTTTGGCTGAGCGGCTGGGAGATTAGTCAGCTGCAACCAGAAAGTGGTCACCGAAGTTTAGATTACTATGGGGAAAAGGAATCAGGGCAGTAGGGAGTGGGAATGGTGCATGCTGTGTGTAGCTGACTAGGATGGTGTGGATGAAGGGAAGAATTTGTGTGAGTCTGGCTGAGGGAAGGAGAGGCACCAGTGTTTAACTCATGGATGGGGACATGGAGATGAAAAACTGGTAGGTTAGAGAAAGCCAGGCCTGGTGGATGAGAACTCAGGGAGAGGATGATAGCTGGGTGAGTGGAGACCGATAGATGGTGGAGGTGGAACACAAGTGCAGTGAAAGAGGCAGAGTGTGAGCACGGAGAGAGGAGTTTACTCCACTGGAGCATTAACCAGAGAGATGAAAGAGTTGATTAGACACAGCAGACTGGAGAACCTGATCGTTAGGGAGAGTCACAATCCATTTCACTAATGACAGCCAGGTTCATTGACCTCAGGTGTGCTTGGCAGACTGGCTGCTGACACATGAGGAGGCGGACGTGTCATGGTCGTCTTATTAAAGTTGCTCAAAGCACTGCAAGTGTTGAAGGAGTTTGTTTTACAGTTTGTTTTTTCTTGTCTGTGCACCTTGTGCAGAGAATAAAATTGATGACGTATCATCCACCCTGATGCCAGGCCAGTAGGCAAACTGGAGCGGATCCTTAGATGAGTTCACCATGAATGTGTTGTAAGCATCAGAACTGGAGCTGACTTTTTATTTTGAACAGAGAATAAAATTGATGAGGTATCATATCAAATAATAATAATAATTTTTATTTTAGATACTGTCCCAACTTTTGCTGATTTGGGGTTGTATTTGTGTGATTCCAGTAAATGTGTGTAAAGAATTGTCCAAGCAGAAAATACATTTTAGTGTAGTTCAGATATTTCCTTGGTTTGTTTTCACATAAACTGTAAATAATTGGAATCTACAATACAATCACATAGAAACACACACTCATTGTTGGTGGATTAATTCATTTAGTGTTAAGTCTGAAGCTTACAGAGTTTGGACCCAAAATGCAGACAGGGGGTTGAAACAAGAAAGGGGCTTATTAAATAGTTTAGTACAGGAGAAGAATAGTTAGCTGGGGCTGTATGGGCTGGTCAGCATCAGGTGGGAGCAGCCCAAGGCTGGGAGGAGAAGGTAGGTGAAGCTTGGTTGGACTACAGAACAGGCACCAATGGGTCCAGAGGGCCGTGGCATGCAGCTGGATGAGGCTGAGGTGCATGAACCATTGTGGACTGGAGGACCATGGCATGTAGGTGAAAGGGGCTGAGGAGCAGGAATCACTGGGGACTGCAGAACCATGGTGTACAGGTAAGTGAGGCTGAAGAGCTCAGGGTAAAGAGTGGATGGAGAGCAGGTTAGTGAGAGAAGACATTGAGAACACCTTGAGATGATGCAGGTGAGCAGAAACAGAGCCAGCGTGGGGCCAGTAGAGGCCAGATCTGGCTTTGCTGGCAACAGATAAGTGCAACAATGAACAAATAAGGGTTACAGTACCTCGTGTAGGTTCAGACAAGTCGGCAGGAGGAGCGAGGTGAGTTGCAAGGAGAGGTGGATTTCATTGTTGCTGGCAGGCAACTTAACACACAGCGACCACTGTAGGAATTAATACCTTGTCAAGGACACAGAAGAGTCGGCAGAAGGATCAAGGTGAGCATTCAGGTGGACGCTGAAGTTGGCGTTGCTAGCAACGAACTGGCAAGTGACTGCTGAGGAGTGAAACCGGGTAATATAGTGAGCAACCTAATCAAGTACAGCTGGTGATAAGGGAGTGAGGAACAGGTGAACGTGATTAGTGTTAATGGGCAAGAGACAGTAGGAAAGGTGAGGGAGGCAGTGCTGCCGAGCAAACCTGACAAATATAGATCAGGAAGAGGTGTGTTTGAGGTGTGGTCCCGCTCCTGAATGTCAGATTAAAATCTAAATGTGTAATATACAGTAGCATGTATAAACAGTATCACATATGATACAGTCATGGCCAATATTGGCACCCTGCATTTCTGTCAGATAACACACCACTTCTCCAAGAAAACTGTTGCAACCACAAAGTCTTTGGTGTTCTCATGTTTACTGCTGTTGTTTGATTGGAACAACACAAAAAAGCAGAAAAAAGACAAATCTGATCCATTCCACACAGAACTCCAAAAATGGACTGAACAGAATTACTGACACCTTTACACCTTTTCAAAACCATCAGAAATAGTTGTCCTTCAAGCAGGCGATGCTCCTTTATTTAGCAGGTGCTGGCAATATAGAATTCACAATGGCAACCAGCTAAAATGGAGAAAAGCAAAGAATTGTCTGAGGATTTGAGAACCACAA
Source organism: Monopterus albus (assembly GCF_001952655.1). Classification (NCBI taxonomy): domain Eukaryota; kingdom Metazoa; phylum Chordata; class Actinopteri; order Synbranchiformes; family Synbranchidae; genus Monopterus; species Monopterus albus. The sequence continues at coordinate 4,907 of NW_018128638.1, forward strand.
TAGTGGAAAAGTCTGGACAGTCTCAAGGCTCCAAGTCCATCTCCAGAGATCTGGCTGTGCCTGTGCCCACTGTGACCAACATTGTCAAGAACTTTACAGCTCGTGGCGCTGTAGCTAATCTCCCTGGGATTGTTCCAATTGCAGATAAAGAACCTCAACCAACTACCAAACAGATTCAAGCAGACCTGCAGGTGCAGGGTGTAACAGTGTCAGCTCGCTCTGTGGGACCCTGTGGTAGGAGACCCAGGGTGCCCCATTGCTGACAGAGACATAAAAAAGCCAAACTGGAGTTTGCCAAAACTTGCCTGAGGAAGCCACAGTCCTTCTGGGACAATGTCCTGTGGACAGAGGAGACTAAAGTAGAACTTTGTGGTCGAGCACATCGTTCTGCTGTTTTCAGAAAACAAAATGAGGCCTTCAGAGAAAAGAACACGGTCCCTACAGTCAAACACTGTGGCGGTTCACTGATGTTTTGGGGTTGCTTTGCTGCTTCAGCCACTGGATGTCTTAACTGTGTGTGTGGCTTTATGAAATCTGAAGACTACCAATGAATTCTGGGGCACAATGTAGGGCCCAGTGTCAGAAAGTTGGGTCTCTGTCAGAGGTCATGGGGCTTACAGCAGGACAATGACCCAGAAATGGTTTCAGACAATGAGCTGGAGAGTTCTGAAGTGGTCAGCAATGAGACCAGATCTAAATCCCATAGAGCAGCTATGGTGAAGGATCCCTTCAAATCTGAGAGACCTGGAGCAGTTGGCAGAAGAAGAGTGGCCAAAAAGTTCCAGTAGAAAGGTGGAAGAAACTCACTTATGGTTACAGGAAGTAATTGATTTCAGTTATTTTTGTCCAGAGGGTGGGCTACCAAATACAGTGCCTTGCGAAAGTATTCGGCCCCCTTGAACTTTGCGACCTTTTGCCACATTTCAGGCTTCAAACATAAAGATATAAAACTGTAATTTTTTGTGAAGAATCAACAACAAGTGGGACACAATCATGAAGTGGAACGAAATTTGTTGGATATTTCAAACTTTTTTAACAAATAAAAAACTGAAAAATTGGGCGTGCAAAATTATTCAGCCCCCTTAAGTTAATACTTTGTAGCGCCACCTTTTGCTCCGATTACAGCACAACGAAAGAGCACGGAGAAAAAATGGCCTAGAGACGAGAACGAACTGGCAAGTGACTGAGGAGTGAAACCGGGTAATATAGTGAGCAACCTAATCAAGTGCAGCTGGTGATAAGGGAGTGAGGAACAGGTGAACGTGATTAGTGTTAATGGGCAAAAGACAGTAGGAAAGGTGAGGGAGGCCAGAGCGGCCAAGCAAACCTGACACTTAGGTGTAAAGTTATGTAAAGAGGGATTTTCTCCTTTTTTTGATGTGCTATGAAATGAGGGGTGTATTTTTATTTTTTTAATAACCTATATTGACCAATTAAATAAGAGTATATCCCTATGCAGGTCAGAGAGAAAGGTGGGAAGAAGCAAGCCCCAGGCAAGGAAAAGCTATAGAGAGTGTAAAAGGAATGTCTTGAGGTCTCTAGTTGTTCCACTCCATGGACTGGAAACAGATGCTATTGGAGTGTTTTTGATTTTTTTCCTCAATAAATTGTATACTTTGCAACCGACTGTTTAGACTGAGTGATTTTTAACAGCAAATATAGAACTGTGTGGGTGAGAACTGGAAAAGAAAAACACCTGGGAAAAGTTCTCCCATATAAAGAGGATTTGGAGGAAGCCAAAAAATGAGTTCAATATGAAATCAGGACAGTAAAATGACAATACAAAACAAAAATATAAGAAAGATTTTGTGAAAATGACCTTAAGATAATGTGGAATGAGATGAAAGCCATGACGCGCCAGAACAGTGTGAAAGAAAAACACATCTCAGTATGACTGGTTTTAATTCAAATTTTAAGTATGGAAATGCATTGAATTCTTTTTCTCTGCAGTTTAACAACACAGTCTTCTAATTTGTGGACCGTTTGTGTAAGGCTAATATGTAAAAATAAGGATCTCACTTTCTGCCCCTCCAGGTTTACTCTTTCTCTCCATGTTTAGTTTGAAAGCATGTGAAATGAATCACATGAGTGCTGGATACATTGCAGCTGTGATGGCAAAAGTCTTCACTACAGCACCAGTTGTATTGCTGCAGCATTTTGATTATCTGCTATACTGTATAATGTGTATTAAAAAATACACAAGACTTGAAAATACATGGACTTCCAATAAAGCGAGTCCTTGCTTGGACATGAGGATGATGATGGCAACAGAGAAACACAGTGAGCTGTGCAGCCTGCTTGACAGGGCTGATCACCAGGTGAAGATTTATCTCTCACCCTCTCTCTCTCTCTCTTTCTCTCTCTCTCTCTCCCTCTCTCTTTTCAGTTCAATTCACTTTTATTTGTATTATGAGACTCTTTACAAAGTAAGGTCTAGACTTTACTATTATTAATGTTATAGAGGAAAAACACAACAAATCCCCTTTGAGCAAGCACTTGGTGACAGTGGGGAGGAAAAACTCCCTTTAACAGAAGAAACCTCTGACAGATCCCAGCTATAACTGACAGATCTGTGGAGTAGAACTGGAATGTACTGCACAAACATAACAGTTACTTGTTCTGAGAGTGAGCATGGGGCCAGGCCCATGCCACACACCCTTCTGGAATGTGGCACTAGCAGTATGTCACTGTTTTGTCTCTGTCATGTTGCCTGTCACTGCATGTCAGAAAGAAAGCAAAAGGAGTGAGCAAACAACCCACCCTCAAGCCGCTGCCTTAGCTACTGCATCAGCTGCTGCACTGCCCTGAGAAACATTAAAACATTACAATGAGAAATGGTTATATTTGGTATTTCAAGCAACACTGTATGGTATCATAACCAACCATGGTTTTTCTCCATGCTTTTGACACAAAAGTGAGGTCACAAACTGTGTGAATGTCTGCTCCGGATCCAGGAGACCTAGTGTGGGAGCAGACGTTAGAGCAGTGTTAAGTTCAGTAAAGAAAGCTTCTGCTTCATTTGTCCACTCAATTCTGTCAGTGGCTGTAAGACACTTGCCATGAATAAGTGAAGAGAGAGGAGCTTCTCTCTCAGCATAATGTGGAATCCACTGTCAACAGTATGATGTCATATCAATGAAACTCATGAGTTGTTTTTTGTAAGGAGCTCTGGAACATTTTGAACTGCCTGGATGCATTTTGGGAAGAGGCATTTGCCCTCTGCTGTGATAACATGTCGCAAATAAGTGACTTTAGGCTGTACAAACTGCAGTTTTGACAAACTAGCTTTATTGCCATTTTTAGCTAAATGTCTAAGAAGCACCATGGTGTCAATTCGGCTTGCTTCTTCTGTCTGGCTGCAGAGCAGCAGATCATCAACATACTGCAGTAAAGTGGATCCTGCAGGAAATGTGAGATCACTGAGATTTTCATTAAGCGCTTGATGGAAATGACTGGGACTAGAGTGGTAACTCTGAGGAGCTCTTGTCCACTTGTTGTCCTTACTTTCAAACATGAAAGCAAACCAGTACTGGCTGTTGGGAGGTACTGGAATGGAAAAGAAAGTGTTTGCCAAATCAAGAACAGAGAAATGCAGTAGTTGAACAGGCACTTGAGACAAAATTGTATCTGGATTGGACACTTTAGGCACATGCATGTGTGTCACCTCATTTACTGCAGTAGATCACAAATCTCCATTCAGTAGGCTGGCCAGCATCTCTGATTTTCTGGACTGGGAAAATGAGTGTTCTTACTGGGGAGTCATCACAAGGTACAATAATGCCACTCTCTCTCCAGTAAAGAATGAAACACAGGTTTAAGGCCATTGGGGGGAGGTGACAATGGTGCAGTGGGTAGAACAGTTGTCTTCCAACCAGAAGACTTAAGGTTTGAATCTCGGTGCTGGCAGTCCACGTGTCGAAGTGTCCTTGGGCAAGGCTCTGACCCCCCCTTTGCCCCCAATGGTTAGAGCCATCGGTTGAGTTGGCACCGCAGATGGCTGCCATTGGTTCTGTACCGGAAACAAATTCCTTGTGTGCAACATACTTGGCCAATAAAGGTGATTATCCTTATCCTTATTATTGATGGCTTCTTTTTTGAGTGGATACTGCTTTAAACATGGCCTGTGGTCTGATGCACCACTATGGGATTGTCATTGGTCACAAGGTCCACATCATAGTTGTGTTTATACCATAGGCAATCTGGAATTTCTGCTAATTCCTGTGTTGTCAGCATGTACATGTCTTCTGTCTGTATGCGTACATGTTGATGTGTGAGCAACCAGCTGCACTGTGCGATTCACTATAACAGAGGAGGTAAAAGCGGTGCGGTATACATCAGCTTCTGCTTCTTCCGTTCCACTTTGCATTTAAGAACATCCTCAGCATGCTCTGCATGTTGTAGTATGTCGGCCAGACAGCATGCTTTCCACATCAGACAGCTGGTTTTGACTGCCTCACTAAGGTCAGAGTTTATCCGGTTCAAGAAAGCGTCCTTCGGATGCACCTTGTGAAGAATAAGGTGGTTGACCCATAACCATAGGCGGTGTATGTCCGCTGTGCACATCAAATGCTTCAGTAAGGTACTGCAGGAAACCAGCAACACTTTCTTCAGCCTTCTGATGCATGGACATTACGGCTGTCATGTCCTGCTTCAAAGGAGGAGCATCCTTGTCCTTAGTGATCTGTGTAGCCAGGCCATCTCTGTATTGGGCATTCTCTGTCAGGTTTTTAGCATTCTGAGCTCTCATATCTGCTCTGAGAATACATCCTTTATCTAATAGAAATCTGGTCCCACCAGCTTTTTCATTAGTCTCTCCACCTCAGCCATGGTGCGTGTATGGTCTCGGGCCAAATTTCTGAGATCCTGTCCCCACTTGTCTGCATTATTCTTTCTGGACACAAGGAAAACTGGTGGTCAACATCCACTAGCTTTTCTCTGCCTCCTCCACATCTCTGTCTTGCAAATAGAGCTCTGTCCATAGACTGTGCCACTTCTGGTGGAGTATGGTGAAAAATATGAATCACTGGGACCCACAACATGGTCTCATCCTTCTCCCTCAGCTCCAGACACCTCCAGAATCCTCTTCGTGCTTTAACTGTCTCTCTGCAGGAGCGGAGAGGTCTGGGTCATCATTACTGAGCCCTTATCCTTCCCCCTCAGCTCCAGACACCTCCAAAATCCTCTTTGTGCTTTAACTGTCTCTCTGCAGGAGTGGAGAGGTCTGGGTCATCATTACTGAGCGGTGGCGGTGCACTGGGTCCTGAAGACTAGCCCTGGGGTGGATCTCCTGGCAACTGATATGGAGGTGGGAGTGGGCAGGAGTCCAGAGCTGGATCCACCTGTGACTTGGACTCAGGGAGTCCAGTTAAAACAGGATATATGTTAGTAGGAGCTGCAAGCTTGACATTATTTTTAGATCTCTCTTCATTCTATTTTTTTCCATGTTTTGATTTATTCTCTCCTTTTAGTTTCCTCCTGTTCCTGTTTTCTGCTTCCTGTCTCCACATACTGTATACATTCCAGTCAGCTTTGAATGTTGTGAATTTTATTTTTATATTTTTCCCTGCTTCTTTGTTAGACCCCCAAAATAGGCTGCATCCGATCTCTCTCTCTCTCTCTCTCTCTCTCTGCTCCAGCCTCTTCCTCAGTTGGTCTAACTGGGACAGACTGAAACTGCCACCATCAAGAAACCCAAGATGTTCAGATATTTGAACAGTACTACCAGGATAATGTTGTCTCATCCAGTAATATATGGAGTACTGGGGCTGACACTTGTCAGAGCCAGGACCCGGCTCATTACCTCCTTTACTGGTACCATTACATTCTTTATGATTTTTCCATTGTCTCCAGTGTGTGAACAACTATAGGGTTTGCCCAGTTCCTATACCATAGACCACTAGACAATTAATCATATAGCCCAAGAACATTATGGTGTGTCCACCAATTACCGTACAACCACTGCTGTAATAAGTACTTAGTAAACCCAAAACCTATTACCGTGAGTGCTGCCATAACAAGAGCAGTGCTTAGCAGCCTCTAGCCAGTTCCTTGTCCAGCATGTATATGATATCGTCTGATTCTTTACCTTATGGTTTGGTGATAGGAGCACTGTTCGGTCTCTCTGGAAAGACAGCCTCTCACCCCTTGGGAGGAATTGTTACTTTGACATCAAACTCTGTCAGTCCCTGGGAGATGAATGGTCGAAATATCCCATATCAGACACCAATTACTGTTGTGGAAATCAATAAGGAGGCTCTCAGCTAGTCTTCCTGTAATTTATTAAACAAATCAGACAATAGCATAAGACAATACCAGTGTCTTGATCAAGAGATCAAGAGGTCACATGCTCAGTGCAAGGTCAGTGAGTGACAAAAGAGAGAGGTTACAGTCAGGTTTTGTATAACATCAGTCAACTATCACCCAATAGCTGCAACCAATCAGAAATGTGTCTTAGGTATGTGGCCTTCATGGGTATCTCCTAGATAGGCAGCTGGGCAGACAGTTGGGCTCTGTGGAAACCAGGCTATATGCCTCGATAGACATTGGGTTTGTGGGTGTATGAAGTGTGTGTGTGTGTAGGGGCATGTAGGTGTGTGTGTAGAAACTAAATCTTTGTGGAGTGTCTGAGAGACATAACTGTTTGGGAGAACTGTCCAGAGGAAAGGAAACATGGTTAGACAGTACAAATGCATAGATAATAAGGACATTGAGCATACTGGGTGAATAGCATATGTGTGAATTTAACTTTTCCAATCTACTTCTCAGTCATCCATTAACCTGATCTGCTGCCTGTATCTGACCAGCCTTTGATTATTTCTCTGGACTTGTAAATTTCACTCCTCTGTGCTTTGGATATCTGTCTGGTTTTGGAACTGTGATTCTAACTGTGTGATTGGAATCTGATCCTGTACGGTGACTGCTAATATGGTCTCTGTGTTTTGCCTGCTGGTTTTTATATTTTGTTTGAAAGAGAGGATGTACATATTGTACTTAAACTTATTGCATTGTACTTAGTTAATGTTGGGGGTTTTGCATATAAGGCTGTTTTGAGGATTTTTGCAACCAGTTGCAGTGTACCTATCCCAACCTCTATAACCATTCATTCCTCACTCTTATATTCATCTCTTTACCCTCACAGTACCATTGTCTTGCATTGGAGCCCAATCCACTCACTCAAACCTGACAATTAAGGTCTGAACAGATCAGATTATGATTTCTAATTAGCACACTACTTAATTTACAGAGTTGTGTCAATGCAGTGAAAACTTTCTTTGATCATTCTGTGTGAAATATATTTTTGTATAGTATGCATAACATAGTTAAAATACTCCATATACACAACATTCAAGCACCTTGCTCCTAATTATTTATTTTTCATCTCTTATCTTGGAAAATGATATCAGGGACATGAATGTTCAGTCTGATAATGCTGTGGGTTTTTTAAAGTGGGGCTACCCAGATCATTTTCAGCATGTATATAAAACATAATGAAATCATGTGAAAATGTATCCCAAGTGGTTGATCATCACTGCTGACAGTAATGGGAAACAAACTGCAGAAAAATATAACAAGGGTGGAATATATTCTGGCTAAGTAGGACTTTTACTGGTGTTGGAATATTTGAAAATGCATTTAAAATAAACACGATGAAGTGTCTCTTATCATTGTGGACTGCTGGGTACGACAGAGATGATGATAAAATCACTGAAAAATAAATACACAAAAACCTTTTAAGGTAGACACAGACTCCACAGGAGTACAGACCGTTTGAATTTCTACATGTGATGAAAAAAAATACAAGACAGAGAATAAGATCACTACATTTATGTGCACATTACTAAAAACATCAAAGATACAGTTATTAATTTGTCCATATCATGTGCTTTTCACTTCAACACCTTGGACAACAACATAAAACGTATTTGTCCCTTTACAGAAAGTTCATGTGTCTCTTCTCAGTCTCTCCAGTTTCTCTCTACAGTACGTTGGCCTCACAGGAGTTAGGCTGCAGTATCTCAAGTGTAACAGTGAGTTTAACAGATTTTCTAAACCAGGGGTAGAAAAGGGCATAGATCACAGGGTTTAGACAGGAGTTAAGATATATCAGAATATTTATTAAGATGTTAGCTGAAGAACCAGTCATGAGGTCATAACCAGTGAGAGTGACACAATAAAATGGGCAGTAACACATGAGAAACACAGCAACAAGGACACCAAGAGTCCTGGCTGCTTTCAGCTCTGATTTCTTAGCAGTTAGAGTCACTGAACACTGCAGTGTGACAGCTGCAATGTGGGAGCGCA
>NW_018128638.1:21149-23612 GCF_001952655.1 Monopterus albus
CCCACGACTGTGTCGCCTCCCACAAAGACAACATGATCCTAAAGTTCACAGACGACACCACAGTGATAGGTCACATCACTGGCGAAGACGAAGCAGCCTACAGGAGGGAGGTGGCCGGTCTGGTGTCATGGTGCAAGGACAATAATCTCAGCCTCAACATGGACAAGATGAAGGAGATGAGATCTCCTCTCCTTCCTCATGTCCACTATCATCGGCCACTGTTCATCTGGGGGCTCGAAGTGGAGAGGGTGAGTAGCTTCAAATACCTGGGTGTCCACATCAGTGAGGACCTCACTTGGACACTTAACACCACACAGCTGGTCAAGAAGAGAGTGGTAAAGACTGTGGAGAAGATCACCAGGACTCCACTGCCCTCTCTGCAGAGCATTTACCACCGCAGGGTGCGTAGGAAGGCTGCCTCCATCCTCAAAGATCCAATTCACCCCCAGCAGGGGCTGTTCGCCTCCCTACCCTCTGGCCGGAGGTTCAGAAGTGTGATGTGTAGGACCTCCAGACTGAAAAACTTTCTTTCCCTCTGCCATCAAACTCCTAAACAGCTGAGGAGTTTATTACCAGGAAATAAGTCATGTACTGATGACCTGTACTGTTTACATTCTCAGTTTGCACATGCATAATTGCACATTGACTGTTGACTGCTGCACATGCTGCTCCCATGCAGCATACATTCTCTGTTATATTCTTATATATTTTTATTATATTGCTGCATTTGCTGCTTAAAGTGCCTTAGATTTTGTGTTACTTATTTATCTACTTTATATTTCATTTGTATTTTGTGGCATTCATTTGGATGGCAAAGTAAGAATTTCATTGTACAGGGAAACATGTTTCCTAACTGTGCATATGACAAATAAACACTTTGAACTTGAACTTAATTCAGACATTGTTCTGCTGCATACTATTTCGCCACCAGATGGCACTAAACTGAACCTTTGAATGAATGAACCAGTGCTTGATACAAATGATGAAGTGGTCTGAAACAGGTGTCATGGTGTCAATTGGACATCACTACAGTGCCCCATCGTATTTTGTTGTCCCATCCACAGCAGTCTGTAGGAGTCTGTAGGTGTTGTTTGTCATAGTCTGAACTGGTGTTCCTCAAGGATCCATCTTTGGGCCAGTCCTCCTTTCTTTGTATTTACTTCCCCTGGGATCGATTTTCATGAAATATGGGTTGTCTTTTCACTGTTATGCAGATGATATTCAAATCTATTTGCTGTTGAATGTCAAGAGGAGCAACTCATTACAGACCTTGATGAATTGCTCAAGGGACATTAAAGTATGGTTATCACATAATTTCTTACATATTAACAAAACAACAACATAAAGATTAGCAATATGAACACGTGTATGTGTGTCTGTGAGTCTCCACTTCACACAGGCCATGCTCGTCTTGACATCATCAGATGGCTTGCAGACCTGGCACCTCTTCCTCTTCCTTTTTCCCCCCAGCAGCAACCTAGAAAGAAGAGGATGATTACTATGTTTTTTGCTGTTCCCAAGACACACACAACATGGTCTCACACAGCTATATACCTGACTTACCTCATGTACTGGTGTACTAGGTGAAGTCCTCTCCTGGATCTCTGTTACTGTAGCTGCAGTGGCTGGGGTCCTTCGTATGTGCTGCCGCCTTTGTATATGTGGTACCACAAGTGCCTTCCCCAGCTCTTCAAGGAAGGCGCGCCTCTTGTACAGCTTTGATACATTCCACTCAGAAAAGATCACCATCCAAATAACAAATGCATTGTAGGCTGATACATCGATCATGTTGTAAAAGATGACCAGTGGTCAGCTGGGCATGACCAGCTCGAACGCTGACTTGATGTCTGTCACACGAGTCACTGCCAACCTAGTGGGCCCTGGCACTGTCTTTATTATATTTTCTGCAGATAGTTTTGCCTGATGTGTATTTGGGGATGAAGACCACTGTATTTCACCATTTCTTGATGAGAATGTCTTGCTTGGAGGAATATGAATAGCAGTTTCCTCATCTGGTTCGTAATCAGAATCATTAGATTCAGAATTTACATCAAGATGGTCTTCATCTTCAGACACATCCTCCTCTATTTTACTGGCATGGTCAAAGATGAGTTCCAGAGCCTTCAGAGCTGTCATCTGTTTATCTCTACTGCTCATTTTGTAAAGCTCTGAGAGAGTAGTAGCTGTATAAGCTGTAGTATGTAGCTGCAGAGTGTAATGTTGGTAGGACTTCCTTGCAGAGAATATTTATATACTTTGTCCCTCCCCTTCTGAGTGTCCACTCAATGTGGGTGGAGTTTGCCCACAAGAACAGAAAAGGTTCCCGTCACAAGTCATAATGACACCTGCATTCTCGCACTTTACAGAGGTCACGAGACTAGAGAGAGGTTGTCTCTGTCTGTGTGCGCATGTGTGTGACAGAGAGAGAGAGTTTGGGGTGAAATACAGTGCCTTGCGAAAGTA
>NW_018128639.1:0-6449 GCF_001952655.1 Monopterus albus
AAAGTGTGCACTGATCAGCTGGCCCTCCATCTTCACATTTATCTTGAACAGGTCACTGGAGCTGTGTGAAGTCCCCTCCTGCTTCAAACGCTCCACCATCATTCCAGTCTCCAAGAAACCCTCCATCAGTGGACTGAATGATTATGGAGCTGTCGCCCTGACATCTGTAGTTATGAAGTCCTTTGAAAGACTGGTGTTGGCCCACCTGAAGGACACCGTAGACCCCCTGCAGTTTGCCTACCGGGAATGGAAGATGCAGTGAACATGGCACTGCATTACATCCTGATACAGTTTCACGTCGCTCTGCTTCCCGGATTTCGGTTTCTATTTACTTGTTCTCTCCCTGCAACTCTGTCGCCGTCATCAGGCGCTATGTCATTCACCTGCTACTCATTTCCTCCTGGTTCTGTTCCCCACTGTTCTGTCACAATTAGCCGTCATTTCACCCACCTGCTGCTTGTTGTCTCCCGGTCCCGTCACACATATATACACCCCGTTCTTCCGACGCCTCTTTGCTGGTTCATACCATACCATCACCTTATGTTTATGCTACGCTACGATACCCTTACCCTACGTTTATGCTGCGCTATGATATCCATAGTACTATGTGTGCATGTCATGAGCCCACCTTTCTTCGTCTCCGTGTTCCGGTCCTGGTCCTGCTCTATCGTTTCTGTTAACCTCTGCAAGCTCAGCAGCCCCACGTACTCTGCGCCTGGTCAGTCAGCAACTGTCGCCGTTTTTATTTTGTCATGCATACGTCCTTAGCTCCATGCCTTTGTGTTTCATTTAACTGCTAGCACTCCTGTCTGCTGTTCATCTGTCTGCTACCTGCTATTCCGTGTTCATTTGTTTGCTGCCCCTACTGCCAGTGCCACACAGGCCGCCAGAGCTACATGTCCCAGCTTACCTGATATCCTGCTGTCGGCCCTCCTGGTTCTTCATCCTCCTGGGTTCCTGCCTGGTCTCCTCATCCCTCCTGGGTTCCTGCCTGGTCTTCTCGTCCCTCCTGGGTTCCTCCCTGGTCTCCTCATCCCTCTTGGGCTCCTCCCTGGTCTCCTCGTTCCTCCTGGGTTCCTCCCTCGGTCTCCTCTGTCCTCCTGGTCTCCTCCCTGGTTCCTTGTCTTCCTGCCACCCTGGTCCTCTCTGGCCTCCTGCTCATCCCTCCTGGTCCTCTCTGGCCTCCTGCTCATGTCTCCTCCTGTTCCTCTCTGGCCTCCTGCTTGTGTCTCCTCCTGGTCCTCTGGTCTCCTGCTCATGTCTCCTTGTGGTTCCTCCCTGGTGGTCTCCTCCTTGTGTCTCCTTGTGGTTCCTTCCTGGTGGTCTCCTCCTCGTGTCCTCCGCGTGGTTCCTCCCTGGTGGTCTCCTCCTCATCTCCTCCTCCCTGGTGGTCTCCTGCTCGTCCCCCCTGGGTTCCTCCTGCACTCCCTGCCTACCTGGATCCTGTTTGTCTTCCGGCAATCCAGCATTACTTGTGTTTTATTTAATAAACTGCTTTCTTTAGTTCATCTCCTCTAGTCTGTGTCTGAAACTGGGGTCCACACCACACTCACACAACAATGGCACTGCATTACATCCTGCAACACCTTGACTCCCCAGGGACCTATGCATGGGCCCTCTTTGTGGACTTCACCTCAGCGATCAACACCATCATCCCGGACATGCTCCACTCCAAACTGACCCAGCTCACTGTGCCTGCCCCCACCTGTCAATGGATTATGAGCTTTCTGACAGACAGGAAGCAGCAGGTGAGGCTGGGGAAAACCACATCCAGCACCCGGACAATAAGCACGGGTGCCCCCCAGGGATGTGTGCTCTCCCCTCTGCTGTTTTCACTCTACACCAATGACCGCATCTCAAAGGACCCCTCTGTCAAGCTCCTAAAGTTTGCTGATGACACAATGGTCATTGGTCTCATCTGGGATGGTGACGAGTCAGCCTACAGATGGGAGGTTGAGCAGCTGGTCCTGTGGTGTAGCCACAACAACCTGGAGCTGAACACGCTCAAAACAGTACAGATGACAATGGACTTCAGAAAGAGCCCCCCCCCCCAGCTCAGGAAGTTCGACCTGCCCCAGGAGCTGCTGATATAGTTCTACAGAGGAATCAATGAATCTGTTCTCTGCACCTCCATCACTGTCTGGTTTGGCTCAGCAACCAAACAGGACAAGTACAGACTTCAGTGGACAGTGAGGACTGCAGATAAGATTGCTGGTGTGAGCCTGCCCTCCATGGAGGACCTGTACACCGCACGGGTCAAAAGGAAGGTGGAGAGGATCACTACAGACCCCTCACACCCCGGATACAATCTGTTTGAACTCCTCCCCTCTGGATGGCGTTACAGGTCACTGTACACTAAGACAACCAGGCACAGGGACAGTTTCTTCCCTCAGGCCATCACTCTGATAAACACTTAGCCCACGACAGTATGACTGGACAATAACCCTCAGTGCAATACCTGTGTATATATACATTGCACAGATTATACAGACTCGTACAGGTCTCTAGTACTCTGTTTTAAGTACTCTCTTTTTATCCCTAATTATCTCATTCCAATGAACATTCCTTTGTTGTCTGCATTGTTTACTGTCTGTTTATACTGCCTTTTCTGCATTGTTTGCACTGGTTGTTGATGTTAATACTGCTATTTTATATTACACAGCCTTATGCTGGTTTACTGTTTGCACATTGAGAGCCGATGTACCTGAGTCAAATTCCTTGTGTGTCCAACACACCTGACCAATAAACTGATTCTGATTCTGATCATCTTTGTGCGGACTCTCTCCTTGTCACATTCCCTGAGTCATGATGTGACAGTTGAGACTTGGGGTTAAAAATCAAATAGTGTGAAAAATTAACAGTAAATTTATAAATAGACAAGTTTGCCTTTCATTGAGGGACCAAATGTGTTGGAAGAAGTGAAATGACACACAATCTCTGAGTTGAGTCTTTTCAGTGCACCCAGCTAACATGTGGAAACTGGATGAGCCACTTTATGTTCTGTGACTGGATGCAATTATGAGATTGACTTGTGCTTTCTCAGTGACACATCAGCCAACCTGCCTGACCCTCAGGCCTCGGACAAACTGTTGAGAAGTAAATATCTGAAAACCAAAGTAAAAATACAAATATTTGTGTGTCTTTTGCACTGTAAGTGTCCTTACTTTAGATTATACAGTGCCTTGTGAAAGTATTCGACCCCCTTGAACTTTGCGACCTTTTGCCACATTTCAGGCTTCAAACATAAAGATATAAAACTGTAATTTTTTGTGAAGAATCAACAACAAGTGGGACACAATCATGAAGTGGAACGAAATTTATTGGATATGTCAAACTTATTCATCCCCTTTACTTTCAGTGCAGCAAACTCTCTCCAGAAGTTCAGTGAGGATCTCTGAATGATCCAATGTTGACCTAAATGACTAATGATGATAAATAGAATCCACCTGTGTGTAATCAAGTCTCCGTATAAATGCACCTGCACTGTGATAGTCTCAGAGGTCCGTTTAAAGCGCAAAGAGCATCATGAAGAACAAGGAACACACCAGGAACACACCAGGCAGGTCCGAGATACTGTTGTGGAGAAGTTTAACGCCGGATTTGGATACAAAAAGATTTCCCAAGCTTTAAACACCCCAAGGAGCACTGTGCAAGCGATAATATTGAAATGGAAGGAGTATCAGACCACTGCAAATCCACCAAGACCTGGCCGTCCCTCTAAACTTTCAGCTCACACAAGGAGAAGACTGATCAGAGATGCAGCCAAGAGGCCCATGATCACTCTGGATGAACTGCAGAGATCTACAGCTGAGGTGGGAGACTCTGTCCATAAAACAACAATCAGTCGTATACTGCACAAATCTGGCCTTTATGGAAGAGTGGCAAGAAGAAAGCCATTTCTTAAAGATATCCATAAAAAGTGTCATTTAAAGTTTGCCACAAGCCACCTGGGAGACACACCAAACATGTGGAAGAAGGTGCTCTGGTCAGATGAAACCAAAATCGAACTTTTTGGCAACAATGCAAAACATTATGTTTGGCGTAAAAGCAACACAGCTCATCACCCTGAACACACCATCCCCACTGTCAAACATGGTGGTGGCAGCATCATGGTTTGGGCCTGCTTTTCTTCAGCAGGGACAGGGAAGATGGTTAAAATTGATGGGAAGATGGATGGAGCCAAATACAGGACCATTCTGGAAGGAAACCTGATGGAGTCTGCAAAAGACCTGAGACTGGGACGGAGATTTGTCTTCCAACAAGACAATGATCCAAAACATAAAGCAAAATCTACAATGGAATGGTTCACAAATAAACATATCCAGGTGTTAGAATGGCCAAGTCAAAGTCCAGACCTGAATCCAATCAAGAATCTGTGGAAAGAACTGAAAACTGCTGTTCACAAACGCTCTCCATCCAACCTCACTGAGCTCAAGCTGTTTTGCAAGGAGGAATGGGCAAAAATTTCAGTCTCTCGATGTGCAAAACTGATAGAGACATACCCCAAGCGACTTACAGCTGTAATCGCAGCAAAAGGTGGCGCTACAAAGTATTAACTTAAGGGGGCTGAATAATTTTGCACGCCCAATTTTTCAGTTTTTTATTTGTTAAAAAAGTTTGAAATATCCAATAAATTTCATTCCACTTCATGATTGTGTCCCACTTGTTGTTGATTCTTCACAAAAAAATTACAGTTTTATATCTTTATGTTTGAAGCCTGAAATGTGGCAAAAGGTCGCAAAGTTCAAGGGGGCCAAATACTTTCGCAAGGCACTGTATAAATGAGGGAAGCCAACCAACTGAGGCACATGTGCAATCAAACATTTTTATTAAGCATTGGCAAATCTGACATGCATGAGCGTTCTTCAGCACATTCATGTGGCTGCTCTCTATTAGGACCTCTACTTGTGTGGGTATAACATTAACATATTCAGATAGCTCTAACAGTGTCTCAACTGAGGGCTATTTTATTGAGATTAAGAATGAAGAGGTCTTCCAACTCTACATAACTAGCTGGCCTCTTAATTACAGTGCATGTGTGAAAAGTAGCAAAGGAAAAATGGCAACAAGGGCAAAACAAGACAGTGAAATAAAATGGCAAGTCAGTCTCACTGTCATGCTCAACATCTGGCTTCCACTTAATTAAAGGTGCTCATAATAAGAGCAAACTTTAATTTATGTATGTTAGTGGAGGCACAATGAATAGCATCCTCTTGAGTCCCCAGCGTGAACAGCAGTAAAGTACATCAAACTGGAAATCACTAAGTGTTTTCTGTCCTGTCACCTGTTGAAATGGTGATTTGCTGCAAGTTCAAAGAAGAGCATGCTCCTCTGTTTAAACTCTGGTTAGTGCCAGCACCTCCTCCACATCCCTGTGGTCTGCCTCAAGTGCCTCTAATCATCTGGTCTGTGATGTTCTCTGACTGGCTTTTTGGATAGGCCTCATTCGCACCCAAGTAGCTGACCCCAAAGTGTACCTCTAATTGAGTCAAGTAACACTGTGTTTAGCTCAAATACCCCTATCAAGCCAAGTGCCCCCCGTGTCCCTGTGTGGAAGTTGCTCTGCTCTTGTCTGCCTCATTGGGATCAGAGGCTCTTTAGCCTCCCTGGTCCTCGAAGAAACTGTCTGTGTTTACTTGCTTCTCCTGCTTATTACCTTGGTGTCTGCTAGAAGCCAGTAGGCAGCACATCTGCCTTGCCTTTCATAAAGAGAACATATCTTGGCAAAAAATAATAAGAAGAAGAAGTTGCCCAAGTCTGCCTCGGGAAAGTACTCTGACCTTCCACTGTGTCAGAGACACATTCACCCAACATTCCTTTAAAGGAAAGCTAAAATAAAATATACTAAATAAAAGGATTTTATCCTCAATTCTGAGTCTTTTACAAGTGTCAAGGATTTGTTTTTAGGTGTTGCCTGAACAAAATCCGCGGCTATAGAATTTTTGTTTTTCAAAAAATAATATGAAAATAATATTTTGTTTTTCAAAATAATATGAAAAGGGAGCCTGAGCTGCGGACGTACAGAGACCAGTTCAAAACGCCATAATGCTGTCATATAGACAAACAATAACTCTTCTTATTTCACACAGCTCTGAATTTTAAAAAGGGATGAGGAAATTATGACTCAACCTAGTCCAAATATCTTTGCCAGCTACTTCTGTCAAGATAATATAAATATGGGGCCTGAATTCATGGGGTGTCTCACTGGCCCTTCATCTGCATATATATTTAAAGTTCTGATCTTTAAGACTTCAGTCCTGGTTGAACTGGTGGTAGAGTTCCACTGGAAACAGCTTGCAGGTAAAGCCTCCGCTGAGGAAAGCAAAACGCAGCTCAAACAGGTACTCTGTCAGAAAAGCAATAGGTGCATCCGTTTACAGTGCTGCCAGAACATCCATGTCTTCTCACGTGTTTAGTCATCAGCGGCAGCAGCAATGACCCCAGCGACA
>NW_018128639.1:14482-16300 GCF_001952655.1 Monopterus albus
GAATTAGTACAAGCTCCGGCCCCTTGGGAATCCTATCCCCTGATCTCCCTCACTGAGCCCGGTGAGTGAGAGATTGAAGAGCTCCATGGACCGAAGTGAAGACCGTGGATCCTACATAACCTAGCTAAAGGTTAATACATACTGACATATAGATGCATACATGTAGGTGGTGTGAACTCATAGGTTGTTGAATGATTTTTGGTAATTGATTTTTGATAATTAAGTTTGGTAGGTATTAATGGAAATTGCTAACGGTAACTTAAATTAATGTTATTGAGTGGTGTTAATGATTATGGTAGGATGTCAGACAATCTTTGTTGTTTCCTGTGTATTAGTTACCCCGTAATGTTATGATTAACTGATGAAAATTGGCTACACATGATGTTTATACTTTTCCACAATTATGACTGCTCAAATGCTCTTAATTGCATTGAATCAGCTTACACATACAACATACATATAGAGCTCACTGCAACGAAGAACCTGCTTACATGCTGGTACCCCTCTTGTGTTTTTAGTTCATTTTTCCCTAAAGTTCTCAGCTCTGTAGTTGACGCTTGAGGGAGTGGCCATGAGTTGGGGCCTCTCACCTCTCAAAACACTAGGTGGCTGCATCTGGGGACAAAGGGACATTAATTTAGGTCGACACGATTTTGGTCGTGTCGAAAGGGGGAATTGTTAGATATTTTTAGTCAGATAGATATTGGATAGATACTTTATGTATTATAAATGTTAGTGGAGAGAGGATGTCTAGTTAGACTGTTAAATGCTTAGGCCTGCTTATGAGTTTCTGCAGGGTACATCTGGTCAAGACTAGAAGTTTTTTTCAGCTTACTAGGACCTGGATGACTGAGAATCTGCACAAACATCTCTCCTAGACACTTCCACACCTCCACGGGTATGTCATCTGGACCAACAGCCTTTCCACTCTTCATTCTCCTCAGAGACTTCCTCACCTCATCCTTTCTAATCTTTGCTACTTCCTTCTCTACGATATTCACCTCTTCCCCCCTTCTCTCATTTCCTCATTTATCAGTTCCTCAAAATACTCCTTCCATCTTCTCTGCACACTCTCCTCACTTTTTAGCACCTTTCCATCTCTGTCTTTAATCACCCTTATCTGTTGCACATCCTTCCCATCTCTATCTCTCTGTCTCGTTAATCTGTACAAGTCCTTCTCACCTTCCCTCGTGTCTAACCTGGCATACAACTCATCATATGCTTTCTGTTTGGCCATTGCCACCTCCCTCTTCACTCCATGCTGCAATTTCTTGTAATCCTGTCTACCTTCTTCAGTCCTTTCAATGTCCCACTTCTTTTTAGCTAGCCTCTTCCTTTGAATGCTGTCCTCTACTTCCTCATTCCACCACCATGTTTCATTATCTTCTTTCCTCCTTCTAGATGAGACACCTAGCACCTTCCTACCTATCTCCCTGATCACTTCTGCTGTAGTTTCCCAGTCATCTGGAAGTTCTTCCTGACCACCCAAAGCCTGTCTCAACATCTGTCTGAATTCCTCACAACATTCTTCCTTTTGCAACTTCCACCATTTGATCTTCTTTTCTGTCGTTCTTCTCCTCTTCTTCCTGACCACCAGAGTCATCCTACACATCACTATCCGATGCTGTCTGGCTACACTTTCTCCTACCACCACTTTGCAGTCACTAATCTCTCTGATTGCCTCATAGAATGTAGTCTACTTGCGTACTCCTACCTCCACTCTTACTGTATATGTAACTCTATGTTCCTCCCTCTTCTGGAAATAGGTGTTAACTACAGCCATTTCCATCCTCTTAGCAAAGTCCACCACCATCTGTC
>NW_018128639.1:16433-22753 GCF_001952655.1 Monopterus albus
CCTTCTCTCCATCATGTCCGCCAGCTCTCTACCTTTCCCTGTCATTGTGCCAATGTTAAGAGTCCCTATTCTCAGACCTATACTCCTGCCTTTCCTCTTCTCTCTCTGTCTACGAATCCTTCTGCCTCCTCTCCTTCTTTGACCAACAGTAGTCTGATTTCTGCCAGCACCCTGTAGGTCAACAGCACTGGTGGCGGTCGTTGTTAACCCGGGCCTTGACCGATCCGGTATGGAATTCACACTGATGATTCGCATGTTTAAATTTGGCATGTTTTTACACCGGATGCCCTTCCTGACACAACCCTTTCTATTTATCCAGGCTTGGGACCGGCACAGAAGTCACTGGCTTGCAACCCCTGTGGCTAGATTATTGAAGGGCCAAATATATTGGAACAAATAAAAAAGAAATACAATATTTGAGTTGATCATTTGTGTCACAATCTGTTTTTGCACTGTAAGTGTCCTTACATTACATCAGATACCCTGGAGCGTTACCACAGTCTGGCCAGCAAACATGTAGCAACTTTTCATTGTGTGGCGGAGGTGAATATGCCTTGTGGGGGAAATAATGAACCCCAAACTAAGGAAGACTGAGTGAGTAACAGGATCTTGGTCCCCCCACCCAGTGCTTTAGGTCTCTGTATAACAGTTTGTATATGTTTGCACTTATCGTGTTGCTAAGGCGAGCTATAGTCAAGGTGAGGTGGGCTCCAGGATTAACTTTATACACGATGGCCCCTGGAGTGTTTATGTGTGCACCGTAGGGGTTGTGAATGTAACAACTGGGACTACAAAAACGTCAGACTCTTCAGCATCAGTGTGTGCCTGATCTGCGCATTCATGCTTTGGTTTGTGAGACAATGGTGAAGACTGAAAGGTGCAATGCCTAAGTTGGTCTCGGTGTACAACTTTACATGGGCCCCCCCCCCCCTGGATGAATCGTGTAGACCTGAGTGTCTGTGTGATTCTCTTTCACCAGAATCTGTTTAAAGAGGTCCATCGGCATTAAGTAGAATGGCGAATAGCCAGTTGAGGCATGGACTCGGCTATTGTAGGCCATAACCAACTCGGGTAGGTACTGTTTCTAATCTCGTTTCTTTTCTGGGGGTAATGTCCTTAGCATGTCATGTATGGTTCTGTTAAATCTTTCGCACTGGGAGTTACCCTGCGGGTGGTAAGGAGTTGTACGCCTCTTTCCAATTGCATAGACTTTACACAGTTCTTTTCTTGACATTGGCTTCGAAACATCGACCTTGGTCGGAATGTAGTCATGCAGGACAGCCATAGTGAGCAAACCAATTTTGCACAAGGGCTTTTGCCGTAGTGTGGGCAGTTTGATTTCTGGTTGGCACTGCTACTGTGAAAGGAGTGAACATGCCGGTTAAGACCAGGACATTTTCATATCCTCCCACGGAAAGACATCCTTCGCGAGGGTGCATCTCTTGCATTCCTGAATCCAGCTTTGGACGTCCTTGCTCATTGTCAGCCAATAGCAACTTCACCTCATGCGCTCCAGCGTGCTTCTCTCTCCAAAATGACCTCAATGATCATGCTGACTTTCATACAGTTTGTGACGTGAGGATTCCAGAACCACTTATGGTTATGGTCTGTAATCACAGAAAACTTGGAATAGATCAAGTATTCCTTAAAATTTTCGGTCACAGCCCACTTTAAGGCTAGCAGCCCTAGCTTGAAAGCGCTGTAATTTCGGTTGTTCCTTTCTGATCCATGAAGACCCCGAATAGCAATCACACGCTCAGCACCCCCTTGACATTGACTTAACACAGCCTCAAGTCCATGTAGACTTCCATCTGTCGTGAGTACAAAAGGCTGACTGAAATCCGGATATGCGAGGACAGATGGGGACACTAAACACTGCTTGAGGTGGTCGAATGCAGTTTGGCACTCTGTTGTCCAGTCAAGAGGTTCATTGGTTTTACACTTCCCCTCCTTACCAACCAGGGCATGAAGAGGCCGGGCTAACCGGGACAAACAGTCTGTAGTAACTCATGAATCCAAGGATTCGCCTCAACTCTTTGACGTTCTTGGGTGCAGGCCAGGTATCCAATACCTGCGTCTTCTCTTTATCCACCTTTATCCCCTGTGAGGAAATTAAGTGTCCTAAGACTTTCACTTCAGGTTTCAGTAGGAAGCACTTAGTAGGCTTTAGCTTCAAACCATGTTGTCTCAATCTGTTGAACACCACTTCCAGTCTTCGACAATGGCTTTCAAAGTCCTTTGAGAAGACGATAATGTCATTGACATAGATGAGTAGTATGTCAAACGTTAGGTCACCAAGTGCCACCCACATCAGGCGCTGAAATGTTGCAGGGGCATTGCAGAGTCCAAATGGCATCCTGGTCCATTCAAACAACCCAAAGGGAGTTGTAACCGCTGTTTTTGCTCTATCCTCTTCATTCATCGCCACTTGGAAATAGCCGGACGTAAGATCAAGGGTTGAGAAGAGCTGGGCGTTTCCCAAGGCATCCAGTGATTCCTCCACTCGTGGAAGAGGGTAAGCATCTTTGCAGGTCGCCTTATTCAACCTTCTGTAGTCACAGCAAAAGTGTATGCTGCCATCCTTCTTTATCACAATCACTGCTGGAGATGCCCATGGACTACAGCTTTCTCTGAGAATGCCCTGAGAGACCAAGTCTTGGACATGTTTCTTCACTTCCTGGAACACTTGAGGTGGAATTCTGCAATGTCTTTGCTTAATGGGAGGAGCATCTTCGGTTGGGACACCATGCATGACAGCTGTTGTATAAGCAAGGTCACGGTCATTCTTTGGAAAATACATCGACTACTGCTTAGCCAGTAGATCCTGAAGTTGGCGACATTGGTTTTCTGTGAGACTCTCTAGATTAACATCCACAGGAACTGGTAGTTGCTCTGAGGCGCCTACTTCCACCTTCACTTGATAATGCTGAGCAGTTGTAACATGCAAGGTATTCTTTTTCTCCACCAACTCAACCAGTACTTTTGGTACCACTTCCCATGGCTTGGATAGCGTAGCAATCCGACATCATGGTGGGAGTCTTACAGGCTTTTCACTAGAGTTCAGCACCCTGACTGGGACTTTACCATCAGCTGTCTTAGCTAGTACATTGGCAACCAGAACACTCTTAGGCAAACTGACTTTCGAGGAGGCTTCCACTAGCACTTGGCAGGTCATATTTGGTGGAATTCTACAGTGGCCTTCTAAGACATATTCACTGAATGGAGGAAGAGTGACTGCGTTCTTCCCAGAAACTTTCACAAAGCCAATTTTGTCTCCACTGCCCAGTGCTTCCGTTTGTTAGGTAATGTTAGCCAAAACTCTCTGAACTTTTGCCTCTGTTGCTCCTCTGGGGTTCAGAGGGCATACGGTGTGTGTGTTTGGGATAGAGAATATGCAGAGGACACGTTTCAACAGCTTTATTTCACACGAGGAATGAGTCTTCCTCTTACTCACCTATTAACATGACACCAACATGACTAGGGAACTGAATGGCCTTAAACCAGTCCAATGTCCATGTGGCCATAGCTTAGTTAAGCTCTATTAGTTACTTTCTTTTGTCTAATTACATCACAAGTAAGCAAAAATGCAATCATGCTCATCCACCAATTCACCAATGTCTCTCTAACCCAAAGTAACACAACTCACTTCCCAATATGTGTACTTTGTTTTTAACTTATTGCATTTTAGCATATTCTCGCCATATCATGAACTGTATTGAGTATTTATGCTTTTAACCCTTTTTAACAATTCACCTTTAACATTAAATGAACTACTGGGTGGTCTTTAACTTGTACAAATATTAATATTTTTAACAGTAAACCATGAAACATATACATCTAATCAACTAGCTCAATATACAATTCACAAACAATGTCCTTGAGGTGGCGCTGCTCCCTTTTAAACTTGAACATGACCGCCATGTATCTACTACATTTTCACAATAGCACTTCTGGTATTTGCTAATAAACCAAAAATGTGCACACGGTGACAAATAAAACCAGCAAATGTCATATTGCATGAACCCATGTCATAAAAGTATTAACTGTAGTATTCACAAGCCTCCTTGTACCATTGGGTTAGCTTCTCCCACATCGTATCCCATTAAATTGACCACTAGCGTTAGCAGGTTTGCTTCCAAACACGTTTCACTGTTCACTCCAAACTCTACAACAAAACCCGTTTCACCCCATATCGCATGAATCAATATCATCCCCGACACAATACAACTCTTACAGTTTGCATTTAACTTTTATGTTTAGTGTTTACCAACCTGGGATAGAGAATATGCAGAGGACACATTTCAACAGCTTTATTTCACACGAGGAATGAGTCTCCCTCTGGCTGCCCCAAGCCTACTCTCTACCACTACTGCGCCATCTACTGGCCAGTATAAGAAATACGCCCAACTCAAAAGAGATGTAATAGAAACCAAATGAATACTAGCAGTAAAAATAAAATTGTACAATAAGAAAATAAAAATTTTAATGAATGAATGAATGAATGAATATTAGCAGTAAAAATAAAATTGTGCAAAATTTTAGGGGTCTCAATTTTTACAAAATTATTTTCAGGCCTCTACACCTCCTTGAAACCTTTACTATATCTTCCTGTTTTCTTCATGTCCCCAGTGGGCAGGAATAGGTCCTTTAGTCCACTCAACACATTCATTGCAACAATACCAGGTAATCCTTTCCGTTCCGTGTTGTTGGGGTCACTCTCAATGATTACGAACACACACTTTCCATGTAATGTCTTCCCCATACACTCGATGTCTGCTTCTAGACAGCCAACGATAGGAATGTCTAGGCCGTTTGCTGCTGTGAGTCGTACCCAATTGGCAGACGACAGCTCAACTTCTCCAAAGTATTTCCGAAAATGCGACTCTGTGATAGTAGTCACTTCTGTCCCAGTGTCCAAGAAACAGCTAGTTGTAATACCTGCTATTTTCACTTCAATGGTCAGACAGTCTCCAAAAGCACTTTCACAAAGGGTCTGGGGACCATTATCTGCAGTGCAGTCAGCCATATGACTTTTAACAATGGATGGGCCCGGGCTCTCTGGCATGGTACTGTCTCGGACAGCCGTACATTCCATCTCCATTGTGTGAGGTTGTGATCTTGAACCAACCCTGTTCTGACGACAACGTCAACTTGTGTGTCCAGGCTTACCACAGGTATAGCAGATGTATCTCCCTTCACTATCTTTTAAGGGTGCACTGTTCGCCTTGTTTTCCAAATGGTAAACAGCAGGGAACCAGCAAAGTCTCTTGTGAGGGAAGAGTTCTTCTTGTCATGCAGCAATCTGTTGAATAGCTTCGTGAAGGGACTCCAGGGTAAGAGACTCTGAAGGGCCCTCCGTTGCAGAGGTAGCATGAACTACACCGCGTGAGCGAGTACTGGTTCTCAGACTATTCGGATCTTGCACCTCCTCTTCCTCCGACCAAGTAATTGCCTCCTGCATAAGTTGGATGAACGTCAGATCCTTTTCAGCTTTAACTCTCCTCTTCATTTCACGTCGCAGTGAATCATCCTTGAGGCCTAACACAAGTTGCTCCTTCAATACACTATCAGCATCAGGAACTCTGGAGGGCTCCCGACTCTGTATGATACTCAGTTTCTCCTGCAAGTCATAAGCATAAGAACGGATTGTTTCACCTGGCGTTTGTTTGCGGTCATAAAACTCTTTCAGTCTACTGCCAATGGGAAGTTTATTTCCATAGGTTTGGTTTAAAGCATCAAATATCTCATCCACTGATGTCTCCTTTCCATTGAGCACAAACTTAACTGTCATTTTAGCTTCATCTTTTAAGTACTGCTTAACAAACTCAATTCTGTCCTCTTCTGGAATTTTCATCACCTTGAGGGCGGACTTCATTGAACCTATCCATTCTTCTACACTCAAGTCATCAGGCTTGGAACGACATCCGCTGAACTCTGGAAGCTTTCGCTCTCTGGGGATATATACAATAGGTGGTGTTCTTTGAACTGTGGCCTGCTGCTCAATAACAGTTTTAGCAAGGGAAAGCGCCTCCCTTTGTTCACTTCTGGCTTGTTCTAACATCCCTGCTTGTTCCCCAAAGCGCCTTTGCATCTCTGCAAACTGTTTCTTTAATTCCTCCAATTCAGCCATGGTGTTGGTACTAAGAACCTGCACTTAATCAGGAATCAGGGCTTGGACCTTATCTTGTTCGTGACGCCATTATGTGGCGGAGGTGAATATGCCACCGCCTTGTGGGGGAAATAATGAACCCTAAACTAAGGAAGACTGAGTGAGCAACAGGATCTTGGTCCCCCCACCCAGTGCTTTAGGTCTCTGTATA
>NW_018128639.1:23132-23421 GCF_001952655.1 Monopterus albus
GTGTTGGGGCAATGGAGATTGAAGAGGCCTCTTATCAAACCCCCTGCCGCTGCCTAAGGCATGAGACAAGTTCAGGTCAAAAGGCAAACTTTGTCATAAGAACGAACAGTACAAGCTAATTTAACGTATAATCACATATATTGTCAGCACAACGTGAAAACATTATCTCAGTATGGTGCAGCTTGCAGCCTTGAGCAGGTTTTGCTAATATTCAACACATTTACGCGTTCCCTCACAAACACAGTTGCACACTTTGTACTTGGCAAGAATGCAATTAAAGAACATTTTA
>NW_018128640.1:0-1603 GCF_001952655.1 Monopterus albus
TTTTTTTTTCTTCTTTTTTGTGCAAACAAGACAGACATTACAGGATTACCAATTTATAAATGGACAGCCTTCTGACAGCTACATGGCATAATTATTCTAGTTTTATAGCTATTCAAAAGTGTATGCCATTGTGACTCATACACTTTTGTCGTTTGGTCTTATGCTTCCTGTTTTTCTATTTCTTTTCCCTGTCTCTCCCTTCCTGTCACATCCTAGCCAGCATAATCACTCATCATCACGTCCACCTGCCGCTCATTACCTCCCGATTCAACTCCCCATATACAGTATACGCCCTTTTCCGTTAGTTCCCCCACTGTTTTGTTAGTCTACTTACCCATGCTCCTGTTCTTGTTGTCGACGCTCACCTGCTTCCCAACATGCTCCCCGCTCCAGCTCTCCATCCCGCCACTCAGCACTCCAGCTCACCGTTCCCTGACTCTACACTCCCTCAGTACCCTCGCTCACCTCCTGTCAGCTCCATGCGGGCCGCCTGTTTCATCAACAGCGCCACACTACTGGCCTGCCCCGCGTCCCGTCAGCTCAATGCTGTCTGCCTGCTTCGTGGGCAGTTAGTTTACTTGGTGAGTCCTGTCATCTCCAGCCTTCTGGCTCCACTGAGGGTTCTACTTCTCTGGCTACTGGCCTCCACATTACCTATCTCCACTGTGTACCCACTTTTACTGGCAGCCAGCCTGGAATCATTCAGCCTGCCTTACCTACCCAGTCAGTATCTGCTCCACCTCCCCTGCAACTAGTAAATATTTATATAAATTTTCCTTTACATCCCATTCCATGTGTGTGTGTTGGTACACTGAGTCCAGCTAATATGAACCCTAACATACACACTGTAGCAATTAGTCTGAGTCTGATAAATCATGCCACAGTCCTTTCTTTCCCTTCATATGGACATGACCCAGCATGGTCTGAGCATGAAATGACTGAACACAACACTGACTGCTCTAACTTCCCCTGGATTTTGTCTTTTTTTTTTATAAACACTGATATTGGAATGCTGTATTTTAAATACAATAGAGTTTTAAAAAAAAATTAACTCTAGAGTTTTAACCTTGACATGCACATTGATGCAAATTTCTTATAATTGGCATGCAAACATGACTGCTTTGAAATTTTTTGTGGCACACTTGAAGTGCAAAACTTTGAATTTTACTAAACCTGTCATGTTGCTTATTTCTCCCTCTGCACATCTGATACAGTCATAGCAGCAGACAGGTTTTCCTTTCTGGAGAACTTTGCGAGTTCCTGGGGGACATTTCTCACTGCAAACTGACACAGGCACCTGCATGAAATAAATAACTATGAGAAAAATATATGGGCACTCACTCATATCTTGTTTTTGCAAATCTTAAAATTGTGATGCGTTATGATAATGTAACAAAAATACATTTAGAATGAATAGATTGTAATTAATAGCTACAGAAATCACATGGTAATTTACCCATTTTGAGTTCTGTGCCCAAATCAAAGACTCAAGTTGCAGACTCAGCTGTTTGTCTGCAGGTAAAGATGCATCATAAAGACCAACTGAGACAAAGTCCAAAATGCCATTTTCTGTTGGCTGCCAGTTTATAATTTCATACTTTGC
>NW_018128640.1:5898-13744 GCF_001952655.1 Monopterus albus
GGGATTGGCTCCGGCCCCACCCGTGACCCCATTCAGGGACTAAGCGGTAGAAAATGAATGAATGAATGAATGAATAATTAATATACGTTTGTGATAAAATTATGTTCATAGTTTTAAAAAAGGTTAACCTAATCTCTTTCTTTTTTTAAGCATCATCTCTATCAAGCCAGATATTCCAACAGACTAGAACCTTAGATAATATTTCAGTTTTAGAACTCATTGTTCAGATCAGTCACAAAATTGTACTCTGTCTTGTGCCACTGGTTTCCACTGTGATTGGCCAATCTGGCGATGACTCATATGAGCTAGGAAATGAGGCACACACTGCAGTTTTATATAGTCTCCTATAACTGCCTTTGACATACTATGTTGTAGAAGCAGCATCAGCACATACCACAGTCTTTATGGGGTCAGTATGGCTGTTACATTCAACCCTGGTTGGAGCTTCTCTGTGGCTCCTTCTTTGGGCCTTAATTAGTTTTCATTTCCCAGTGTTTTCTGATGTTCCTCATATTGTAGATGATAGGAAAACTCTAAGTTTGGAGGGAGGTGTGGATAATGAGCAAGAAACTGTAACAGAGAGACTGATTAGCTTGGGCACAGAGAAAGTGAGCGGTTTTAATTCTAGTTTACTTCAGTGTGTGAAACTACAGGATAGTGAGTCTCTGGCCCTGGAGTCAGAAGGGGATGTTGTAATTGGAGGGGTTTTCCCCCTGCATTATGTGACCCCTGAGCAACAGCACAACTTCTCCAGCAAACCCCCTCTCACACCTTGCAGCGGGTGAGTGTCAGGATACTGTTTTTTATGGAATATATTTTCATTTTGATCTGCCTTTCTTAGTCCCACATTCAGATATCTCAATTACATAATTAAGAGCTCTGAGTACATGTTGCTGCTACACTACGTATAGTGTGTTTTAATTTATATTGTGTTGTGAAAATGTGTTTTCTGTCTCATGGTAAAAAGTTGCATAGAATGCATTCATGTTTAATTTTCTGCAGCTTTGACTACAGAGCTTTTCGCTGGATGATGACCATGGTGTTTACAGTGGAGGAAATTAACCGTAATTCAAGACTGTTACCAGGTGTTAAACTAGGCTACAGGATCATGGACAGTTGTGACCATGTCTATACAAGCCTGCAAGCTATTTTCTCATTAGTCACTCACTCCAAAGCCATTGAGGGGAAAGAAATGAAAGAAACTGAAAATATACTGAGTATGCCAAAGGACGGGGGTACTAGAATGAAGGGGGTAAATACCGCAGAAAAAACAAGAAACAAAAGGATGCTGACCACAGTAAAACATTCAAGTGCTGAGGGGTATCTTGAGAATAAAGGTAATTACATAAAAGAAAATATAACAGAGGAGAGAATAGATATGAGTACACAACCTGAAGTTGTACCCTCTTGTCTGGCTGGTTCTCCTGTGCCTGCTGTGATTGGCCTTGCATCCTCTTCCCCTACAAGAGCTATAGCTCACACTCTTGGCTCCTTCAGCATCCCACTGGTAAGAAAGAAATGAAAAGGCAGGGTCATTCACAATATTTAATTTATAGATAGGCTGTCCTTTATTCCACCATTTGGTTTTTGGCAAAAATAACACAATATTTAAAATGATCAGTAATGGTTTGTTTCTGGCTTCTGTTTTACTAGCTTAAATTAAATTTACCTCCTTACAGGTGAGTTATTTTGCCACTTGTACCTGTTTAAGTGACAAACATATGTACCCATCATTCTTACGAACTGTGCCGAGTGATATCTTTCAAGTTAGAGGTATTGTACAGCTGGTCACCTTCTTAGGCTGGTTCTGGGTGGGCACAGTAGGAACCATGGTAAGATAAAATCCTTTTTTTAAACCCCATAATCAATCAGTTAAACTCACCAACATAATTTAAAAAGCATTTTTCTGTGCATTTCAGGATGACTACAGTCACTATGGAATCCAAGCATTCTCTAATCAGTTTAGACAGCAAGGTGGGTGTGTAGCATTTCATGCGACTATCCCCAAATCACCCACAGTGGCTGAGATACAAGAAATGGCAGACAGGCTGCAGAGTTCACCTGCAAAGGTAGTAGTGGCCTTTGCTACAGAGGGACAGCTGCTAGATCTGTTTTTCGAAGTAAGCACTCTACATCTCAGTGTAATATGAACAAGCATGAAATAAGACATATTATTCAATATTTAAGTTAATAATGAACAACAATAATCATTATCAATATCAGAAGAATGAACCTGCTCATGATAATCATCGTCATTGTATGCCTTTCCAGTTGGCTCTGAGAAATGTGACAGGGATCCAGTGGGTAGCTAGTGAAGCCTGGGTGACCGCGAGACTGCTGACCTCTCCCCACTTTCATCATCTCCTAGAGGGCACACTGGGCTTCGCCTTCCCTGGAGTCTGGCTCCCTGGCTTGGAAGAGTTCCTGTTGAATGTTCGCCCCTCTCTAGAACCTGGTATGGAATTTGTCAGCATGTTCTGGGAAGAGCTATTTGGATGTCGGCTAGAGTTTGGAGAAATCAGATTCAAAGAAAATGAGGCAGAAAGACCTGTATGCACAGGTTCAGAGGACCTGAGGTTCACTCACACTAGTTATACTGATGTATCTCCAGTCAGAATATCCTATAATGTGTATAAAGCTGTATATGCCATCGCCCATGCGCTGCACACTTTAATGAACTGCGATTCTGCAGGATTTAAAAGATTGTGTGAGAAACATAAAACATTTACTTCTAGGCAGGTGAGTTCAACACTGCAAAATATATAAATCGATATTCATGTGATTATTTGGTTTTTGTATTATTATTTTGGTCTGCTTTTCTCTTCACCTTTCTTTGTTTGTAATTCCTATTTTCATACAGTTGCTGGATCATCTGAAGACAGTAAATTTCACCAACCAGTTTGATGAGAAAGTATATTTTGATTCCAGTGGAGAGCCAGTCCCTCTCTATGACATCATTAGCTGGCAGAAGGACAGCAAGGGTGAAATTAGGTGGCACATTAAACATGAATACAACAGTCTCTTTAAGTAATCATAATTTATTTATTTATGGTCATTGTGGCCATGTAGGCATTCGGCTGAATTAATGCAAAACTGTTATGCATGTTTATCCTGATTACATTTTTTGAGAATTTTATGCTGTGTTTAGATTTATCAAAGTGGGAAGCTATGATGGTTCAGCTTTATTGGGACAGCAGTTACAGATGGATCTCAAAACCATCATATGGACCAAAGGACAGTTGGAGGTGGGTTCTATGCCCCACCCCCCAAATAATTTTAATACATCTTTAAAGTATTTCATTTTCTTTATTGGATACAAATTGTAAATATTATATAAGCTACATTATTAAAATAAAAATCTCTTGTGTAATAAATCTCTTTGTTTCACAAAGCATCTATTGAGCAGAAATTAATCTTGATTTGCACTTCTTCAAACAATGTCTTGTCTTTGTGAAGGTGCCTGTATCTCAGTGCAGTGATCCATGCCCCCCTGGCAGCAGGCAGGCCAGACGTCTAAGACAGCCTTCTTGCTGCTTTGATTGTTTACCCTGTGCTGATGGAGAGATCAGCAACCACACTGGTAGCGCATGCATGTTATGGTTTTTTTTTTATTCATACATTTTAAAATTGCTGCATGAAGCAGAAGATTAAACCTCATGGTTTTTAATTTTAATTTAATGTTTCACAACTTGAATCCTCAAGGCACATGGATGAAAAATATTGTTTTGTAGTGAAGTTTCTGTCTGTTTAAACAGCACGTGTCTACTGTCTATGTCCCCAAAGGTTCTAATGAGTGCAGAAAATGTCCTGAGTACTACTGGTCAGACAACGACAAGGTCAAATGCATTGCTGGGGTTGAAGAATTCCTCTCTTTCTCTGACACCATGGGCATCATCCTAGTTGGACTCACATTGCTGGGTGTTGTTTTAACAACCTTCATCACCACAGTCTTTCATCATTTCCGTTCTACACCCATCGTCAAGGCCAACAATTCGGAAATAAGTTTCTTGCTTCTATTGTCACTCAAGCTATGTTTCTTGTGTTCCCTGGTGTTTATTGGCCAGCCATCTGTGTGGAAATGCTGGCTCTGCCAGGCAGCATTTGGGATTAGTTTTGTCCTCTGTCTGTCTTGCCTGCTTGTTAAGACTATTGTAGTTCTCCTGGCCTTCTGGACTAATGTACCTGGTTCCAGGGCTCTGAAGCAGTTTGGTCCTTCTCAACAAAGGACTCTGATTCTGTGCACCACAGCTCCACAGGTAGGAGGGATAGAAAAAACAAACCTAATTTCAGCCTCCCGTTGTAACCATTTAAAGTTTTTTTAAATTATTTTTTTGTTTCTTTGTTTTTAAATAAGTAACTATCTATCTTGCTGTCAGGTTTGTCTTTGTGCTTGTTGGCTCTTGCTTGCACCCCCTTTCCCATTCAGGAACCCAACTTATCAACCCTCAACTGGAAAGGTAAGGATGACATATTTAGATGACTTTCACAGTGTATTTTTTTAAATACATTAGGATTTATCTAAAATGTTCAAGTGCTTCACATAGTTTCATTTTTTCAGTATTACTTTTAATACTGAAATTATAAAGATCATATTGATAGATTTTACACCCTAAGTCAAATTGTATTACAAGTACTGATTCATCTGTAATAATGCATTGTTGGATATAATTAGATTATTGTGGAGTGTAAGGACCCATGGCCTCCTGGATTTTACCTGGTTCTGGGCTACATTGGCCTGCTTGCCTTCTTGTGCCTCCTCCTGGCATTCCTTGGACGTAAGCTACCTGATACATTCAATGAAGCAAAGCTCATAACCTTCAGCATGCTCATCTTCTGTGCTGTATGGATCTCTTTCATCCCAGCTTATGTCAGTTCTCCTGGGAAGTTTACTGTGGCTGTGGAAATATTTGCTATATTAGCCTCCAGTTTTGGACTGTTACTGTGCATTTTTGTACCAAAATGTTTCATCATTTTACTACAACCTGAAAGAAACATTAAAAGGGGAATGACTGGAAAATATCCCAGATAAATTTAACATTTATGTTGCAGGTGTTCATTGTAAGTGGCCATTGTATACAGAAACACGCTTGTAGATTTGAAATCCCAAAATTTTACAAACTGTTTAAATAATGAATATTTGAATGTGACACAAAAAAACTGTAGAAAATGTTTAGATTATTTGGTTTTAACAGCATACTTTAAGTAGGGACTTGACAGAATGTTTGCCTGATTACTGTAAATTAATATGACTGTACCAACCATTCCTTCAACCTATGCAACCTATATGGTTGTTTGTCCCTTCTCTCTCAAATGTCCAAGCAGCAACCTCTGAGGCTGAGAACTGAAGCCAGTGCAGAAATGTTAAAACATGCAATTCTTTGAATGGCTACTTGAGGTTGGCTCCAAAAGGTGGTCAATCACTATAGACTCCCATGTTAAAATGTCTTTGCAGAAGAAATAAAGATGTTTACAGCCTGGTACAAAAACAGTTTTAGTCTCTTTAGTTAATTCACCTTTTCATGACAACAGCACAGGGGGTGAATTTTTATATACGTTACCTGTTTAAACTATATTGAGGCTAAAAATGAAAAAAAAAATTGGCTACTTAAGTGGCCTCTACCAGAGATATGGGTAAGGTTTTCCTCAAGTCTTCCACCTCTTTCACCTCCTTGGAGGACATTACATGAGTTCAGGAGTTCCGCAGAGTGCTCCTTCCACCACCCAACAATATCCCCAGTTAGAGTCAGAATATCTCCTCTCCTGCAAACACATTCTGTGCATTTCTGAGTTGCCAGACAGTTTGCCAGAACTTCCTTAAGGCCAACCAAAAGTCCATCTCCATAGCCTCACCAAACTCCTCCCACATCCGAGCTGCAGCCCTCTTGGCCTGCCAGTACCCTTTAGCTGCTTCAGGAGACCCCTGAGCCAACCAAGCCCTGTAGATCTCCTTCTTCATCAGGTTCTCAGGTTGTAGCCATAACAGGCACCAGTGACCTCCTGGCCAAAGCTAGGAACAGCTGCCTTTATAATGGATGATTTAAACATGGCCCATTCGGATTCCATGTCCATAGCCTCCCCTGGGATGTGAGAGAAATTCTTCCAAAGGTGAGAGTCAAAGACCTCCCAGACAGGGGCTTCAGCCAGGCATTCCCAGTGCAACCTCACTACATGTTTAGGTTTGCCAGGTCTGTCCAGCAGCGTCCTGCCCCATCTGACCCAAACTCATCACCAGGTGGTTATCAGTTGACAGCTTTGCTTCTCTCTTTACCCAAATGTCCAAGACATACAGCCTTAGATCCAATGGTAAAACAACAAAGGTGATCATCAATCTAAGACCTAAGGTGTTCTGGTACCAAGTACACTTATGAAAAACCCTATTCTCAAACGTGGTGTTTGTTATGGCCAATCTATGACTAGCACATAAGTCCAATAACAAATCACCATTCGGGTTCAGATCGAGCAGGCGTTTCCTCCCAATCACCCCCTTTCAGGTTTCTCTATCATTTCACACATGAGCATTGACGATCCACCAGTAGAACTATAACTTTAAGTCAGATAGAGGCAACCCTCTTGTTCCACCAGGAGAAGTCGAACACAGTAGTGCTCAGCCTGGGATCTGTGAGTATCCCTACACCCACCTGGTACCTCATACCCTGAGTAGCTATGAAAATGATAGAGTCCAACCCTTCTCCAAGAGTTTGGTTTCAGAGTCAGAACTACAGTATGTGTTGAGGTAGGCTAAACTATATCTAGCTGGTATCACTCCACCTCCTGCACAAGCTCCGGCTCCTTCCCCACAGAGAAGTGACATTCCATGTTCCCAAAGCTAGCCTATGCACCCAGGGATCAACACACTCAGGTACCCAACCTAGCCTGCCACCCAACTTGTATAACACCCAACCCAGTTCCTTTCACTGCAGATGGTAGGTCTACAGGGTGGTGGCACCATGTCATTTATTTACCAGACCCCAGCCACCAGACACTTGCCAATGAGCTCCACTCCAAGGTCTGCTCCCTAATTCAGGTGAGATAGCACAACATGAAGTGGACATTTTAAGATCAATGGCTCTGGTCACCCCTGTTTACCTGCTGTCACAAAGATACCAAAGTGGGCTTGGATGCTAATAGAACCATGGTTTTCTGAGTACCCAGTGTCACAAAGTGTCCCTAACAGATGTGGTTAATTAGGGATGATGTACCCATTGTCAAGAAGCTTCCAAAATGTACGTGACATTTGGGAAACCTGTGTCTCAAATGTTCTGAAAAGGACACCTGAAAAGTCATAATGGAGCCCATTTGTAAAAAAAAAAATAAAATAAAATAAAAAATAAAAAGAAAGACCCATGGGAACATTTTCTGCACATGACGGACTACTCCTGAAATGTCAAGAAGGTTCCTGAAAAAAGTGGAATGTAAATGTCAGTACATGCACATACACATGTGAATTTGGAGCCATATTCTTCTGACTGACAGTCATCAGTACTGACCATCTTACAGTGTAATACTCAAATATTTGAGTCTCCATAACTTACATAATAGGGGATGCATCCCCAGTTATTTTACATTGACAGTGTGATATTTATGCACCAATCTAAATAGCTAAAACAATAACAACAATAATAATAATAATAAATCACCTGGAATCTGAATTTCCCCCTCCTTGAACCGCCACCTTATTGTGGTGGAGGGGTTTGAGTACCCGAGTGATCCTAGGAGCTATGTTGTCGGGGGCTATATGTCCCTGGTAGGGTCTCCCAAGGCAAACAGGTCCTGGGTGACGGGTCAGACTAAGAGTGGTTCAAAAGCCCTTTATGAATAGATTAAAATCAAGGACCGTGACGTCGCC
>NW_018128640.1:19732-23282 GCF_001952655.1 Monopterus albus
GTGTGCCTCTCTGCCAGTTGATGATATCATAATAGGGTATGGAGTCACCATTTTGGTCAAAGTTCACCTCCTCCCCACCAGTGTTAAATTTCACTTCCTGGAGATAATGCAGTACCTGGAGAATAAATATGGAATATGAACTATTCTAAAATACTTCACCTAACATTTTTAGTGTAATATTGTAACAGAAGGAATATCATATTATACCTGCCAGGGGTGTATGTTGTTGCTTTGAGCACATGAGTTATTTGGGAAAGGCCCACTGCCTCGCTGACACAGGAGAAGGTTGTGGAGGGAATGGGCAATTGCATATACAGCCTTGTAGACATTATAGGACACTCTAAGAGTGGATACATTCAGGTAGGCTGAATGCAGTGGCAACAAGGACTCCTGCCCTGTACAGGGAGGCAACTGGGAGCCAAAGGATGAAGAAGGATTGCAGCCATACAGAGCCTCCCACAATTCCTGCACCAGAGAGTTATTGGGATACATCTGAGGGTCTACTGTGTGGAGGAAGTCACTGAGTCTGGGGATTTCACCTTTTTTGATGCCAAACCCAATGGTGCCACCGAGGTAGGGGTAGTACTCGCTCGTTGTAAAGACAGATGCTGTGACCCAAGCTTCACTAGCTACCCACTGGATTCCAGTGATGTTCTGAGTCATGAAGTCTCTCAAGAATGGAGTCATCTCTCCCTCAGCTGAAAATATCACCACCACTTTTGCCAAAGAGCTATGCATGACCTTTAAATCATAAAGGAGGAAAGAGTTTTGCAAGATGGCAAAAACAAAAACAAAACACTGCTCAAAACTAATGCGTCATATCTTTACTTTTTAAAACCTGTATACAATATGTAAGATTTGAACATTTCCAAATTTAATGACACATAGTGGTAATATCAAAAAAGAAACATTTTCAGACAGCAGTGGACACAATACTCCCTTCTCCCCCTCAGTGGATCCCACCAGGAGACACTATTAATATTCTGAACTCAACATTGAGACTGAAATATTATCTCTAAGATTGTCAGGTTTAATCAACTAATTCTGATGTGTCATCAGTGCCAAATAACACTAGGATCAAGGTTTATAAGGTAAAATAAAACATTTAAAATGTTATAAAACTTAATTCAGTGAGTTTTTTTTTATGTACCTGCATGATCTGCAGTGCCCTCTGGTGGTTGTAGAGCAGAGGGATCATTTCTTGGTAAGCTACACACACATTGGTACCCTGTAACTCTCTCAGTAAACCTTGAACAGCAAAGCGGCCATATTCATGGTCCCCTCGTACTATCCCCACCCAAGTCCAGTTGAAACGTACCAGCAGCTGAGCAATAGCCTTCACCTGGGTTCAACAGAAATGTGTTTCAGCATCCCTGGTCTCAAAACACAGACAATTATACATTAAAACATAAATTAAATTAAATTAAGAATCAAACAAACTGTTAACTGACAGTGACATAACTGACCCAGTGAGAACAGAGTAAATCAAATGTGGACATTGTCTACTCTGTTGTTTGAGGAAGTTTTACATTCCTGTCCTTTACTGTCCATTCTTGTTTAGAATGTATACAGTTTTCAATGGGCAACACAGCAATATAACATTGTTATGTCAGAATTGTCCTTTTACTGTTATATAAATGCATAGCAATCAGATCTCTTTTAAGGTCAAACTCTTACCTGATAATCATCATTAGGGATCACTCTGAAGAAGGTAGGGTACTTTATTTTGTCAGTGAAACACGCACATGAAGAAAAGTAGCTGATCTTGGTAAAGAAGAAAAAAACAAGTATGGTAACCCACATCTTAGAATATTATATAAATGTTTTTTTGGGGGGGCAGGTTACAGAATAAAAATTCAACATTACCATTGGAATTCTGAATGGCTGCAGGATTCTTGAAATCACAATGGACTGAGCAGATCCAGATTCCCCAATCACAGATATGAATGGAGAAGCACCGCTGCATATAGGAGAGTCATCCTCAGTCAGTCCATTCAACACAGCCAGAGCAGCCCTCTGCCCAGTCAGTGGGTATGCACATGAATCAAAGATTTTGTATCCAAGGGTGTGATTAGGCAACAGCTCTGGACTCTGGTTTATCTCCTCCACTGCCATCCTCATAGTCTGAGCCCAGCGGAAAGCCCTTGGATCAAATCTGTAACTCAGTAGACACAGGTGGACATACCACAGACACATTGAACATAGCAGTTGTGGAGAAAAATTAAAATTAGAGGATGCAATGATATTTGATTTCAAGATGAACTGCATTTCAAGACATTTTTGAAGTGCAGCTTCTGATGTGACAAAGTTACACATTGATCAACTAGTATTAGTTGTATTAAATTACATTAATTGTGTTACATTACAATAGTCATTATAAATACTTGTAGGAAACAAACTGGAAACTGTATATTAATTTTTCCACTCCACTATGATTTCCAATCCACTATTACTAAACTCACCCACTGCACTTCACTGGCGGTGGTCTGTATGTGCAGTTGAGGTCTGGCATCTCCTGGTTATAATGAAGGGGGAAGATGCCCCCAATAACATAATCACCATTGGCCACAAAGCCTGGGTTAAAGCTGTTTTGAAGAGTGCAGGCTTTAGCTGCAAATGGGACTGGAGAGCTGAAGCTAGATGTTATGGTATTAGTTAAAGTAAAGACACAGACTGAATAAAGCAAAGTGAAAAAGGCAGTTAGAGTCATGTTGTTACACATCTCCAAAGAGAGCAATAGAGACAGAGAGAGAGAGCAAGGATTTAGACATGTTTTATACAGTATGTGACCTTCTCATTTTTGCATTTTATTAAAATGCATCTCGATTGGGCATCAGCGGTCCCACCTAATTTTAATAAAGTGTGTTCTGCAGGCTGCATGAAAAGTAAATGATGTAACAGGATGATGCAAGTAAACACAGGATGTGTTTAAAAATATTTTTGACAAGGCTGGTTTAGATGCCAGTTTGTAGTTATATCAAAAACAATTTTGATACTGTTAATATGAAAATACTGTTAATATGGAAGATCACCAGCCTTACAAATTTAAATAAAAAAGCCAGTTTTTAAAGCTATACTTTGATAAAAACAAACATTTTTAGCATTGTATTTTTTTAATTGGCTAACGTACTAAAAACAAAACAGTAACATCTGTACTATTGTATATAACAGCACTCAATGGTGAATCAGTGTGTTATATTCATATTATTCTGGTTCATGTTATATTCATTTAGGCTGTTAATTATACTCCCTATTAATTTAATTAAGCTGTCTACAAATATAAGTGATTCATATTTTCACAATCATTTTTATCCATTATTTTCAAATACAGTACAGAACAGTTTTACTGTCATTGTGTATAGAACATTTGTTAATTACATATCACAATGACAGATGCAAACTCTTTGGTATATAAAATCCTACACTATCTTGATTTACCTATATACTACTACTGCAGTACATTATATAAAAGTTAGAAGAGTAGTTTAAGAATTTTTTTGATTAGCTTTTTCCCTCTCTTGGTATTTTTATTTGACTTGATCAATATTAT
>NW_018128641.1:0-3583 GCF_001952655.1 Monopterus albus
CACCCGATGGGATCTACTCGATGCAGGTTCTGTTTGACCCACCAACACTGAACCCTTATGCCACGGGTTCTCAGGCTTCCAAGAACATACACTTCACCTGCATTTGGAGTGTTCTGCAGTATGTGAGTCACAGTTCTGTCCAGGTTGTGATTTGATAAAACTGCATATCTTAACGGCTGAAGTCCCAGAGCTTGTCTTGCCTGTATAAGGTTCTTCGATTGATTCCAAAGCATGATGCAATTCTCTGCCATGTCATACCTGTTGACACACAGTGATAAATCTGTTCTATGCTTATGTTATATCAGGGCTGACCTGGATGTCCAGATAAGGTTGTTGGAGGTGTCAAACTGTTGGTCACATCAGTGAATCTCTGTCTGGCTTCATGTTCCTGCGGCAAGTTATGAAAGCATCTATGCAATGACCCTAGTAAGTTAAATACTTTCATGGCATCAGGATCATATCTGGACACAGCAGCAAGAAATGCAGATAGAGTTCGTGTATGGTCATATAGCACTCTATAAAGCCTCTCTTGCCTGAAACTAGGGGAGTCTTCACTTTTCAGTGACTCAATGCATTGCAAAGCACTAATGAAAAAACTTGCAACATCCTCTTCGTTTCTTTTCACCTCAAAAAATAGTCTGTACTTCAAGAACAAAGAGGATCAGGTGAACATACATTGTGGCTGAAATACTTGCCCTACAGTTCTCTCCTTACTGGAGCTGCAGAAGAAGGTAGCCTGCTGCTGTGTTGGTGGGATGTGAAAAGTGATGCTAGATGACTGTCCAGCATGTCCCCACTTGGATTTGCAATGGTCAGCTGCTGTCCAGTTGTCACATTTGACAGGGCTTCATGGTCTCTGCTGAGGCCAGTATACTTATAAGCTGCTTTTTACTTGCAGGCTGTTGAGCAGACATCACTGTGGCTAACTGTTGTTAGCCTGTATTTTGAAATCTGCTCTTTTTTCCATCACCTTCCTGTTTCACTGAATTAATTTTCAGTAGTCTTTATGAGAGGTTTTTAATTGTATGTGTGAGAGCTTTTTCAGTTGTATGTGTGAGCGTTTTCAGTTGCATGTGTGAGAGTATAATCTTTCACTTGTGTATGTGAAAATATTTCACTTGCATGTGTGAGTGGTTTTCAGTATAGTATATAAAAGACTAGTTTCACATGTGTCTGTGAGAGGATAATTCTGAAAAAAGTCCCATACGGCACCTCATAGTAGAGCATCCTAAAGACTTTAAACTGGACTAAATGCAGTTTAAAAATGAGCCTCTGAACATGGTCTGGTTTGGGCTGAGATTGTGCTGCAGCTTAAAGGACCACTTTGCTCATCTGGCAGTGTTTTGAGTTAAAAAACAAAAGGCTAATGAAAGATATTATGTAATATTTAATGTAACAAATGAACAGACGACGGACCTTCATAACTGTGTGTGTGCACACAGAAGGTGCTGCTACATTTCCATATCACTCTGTTGGAGCCACAGAGAAGTACTCGGTTCACTGACTATTCATGGGTGTTACAGAGCGATGCCTCGTGACCTTAACAGCATTCAAATAGTCAAACTGGAAATGACCCACCCAAGGAACAAATATCCGTCCAGTTCGATATTTGGAGGAATAAATCTGAGACCCCAACATGGCCTGACTTGAGGAGCAGAGAGCACGCTTCGGGAAATATGGGGTCAATAGGTCAGCAATATACTGAGGAGCCTGACCATGAAGAGCCCTAAATGTTAGCACTAATCCAGTTCGATATTTGGAGGAATAAATCTGAGACCCCAACATGGCCTGACTTGAGGAGCAGAGAGCACGCTTCGGGAAATATGGGGTCAATAGGTCAGCAATATACTGAGGAGCCTGACCATGAAGAGCCCTAAATGTTAGCACTAAAATTTTAAAGCTAATTCTAAACCTGACTGATAACCAGTGAAGTGAAAATAAGACAGGCGTAATATGAGCTCTTCTGGGGGTTCCTGTTAAAAGCCTCGCTGCAGCATTCTGCTCAATCTGGAGACAATTTACAGTTGACATATTGCAACCGATAAGAAGGGAATTACAGTAATCAAGACGTGCAGAGATAAAAGCATGAATAATCATTTCCAGATCAACCTTTGATAACATTTGCCTTAGTTTAGAAATATTTCTCAGATGATAAAAACAATTTTCCACCACCTGTCACGTGGCAATCAAGAGACATAGTCTGATCAAACACAACACCAAGGTTTCTGAGGCTCGACTGGACAGAGGAACCCAGGGAACCTGACATGACATTATTTAAAGCAACATTAAAATCATGCTTTGGACTTGACTCACACAGTGGATCGTGACACGTTATTCCATATTAAGGACTACCTGGGCTAGGGACCCAGAGTCTTTCCCTTGGAGTTTTGAGTGCCCCACGTTACCATCGGAGTTCTTGGTGCCAGCCAAGCCCCGCGGCAGAAGCTGCAGAGCTGGTGTCCAGGCCAAGTTGAGGAAATGGCGTGTTTGAGGATTTTCGTTGTGGCAGAGTAGGATGAATCCAGTACAGAGTGAGCGGTGTTTGCTGCCGATCACAGGCCATGAGCAGAAGCGCTGTTGCCCCGGGGGGGCTTTCCTTTCAGACCGGAGTGTCCAGACTCGGGGCATTCGAGTTTTGGCCCCGCGGGAGCGGGTTTTGCTTCCTGTCACTATTTGTCGGATGGAAAGTGAAGATGCTGCTCTGCTAACATCGAGGGTTCCAGCGGGCCGGCCTGCTCTGTCTGCTAGGATTGCCCTGTTCAATGTTCGCTTTATAGCCTACATTCTTAATTATTTTTTTGTAAAAGAAAACAAAAACCTGGGGCCCATTTCAAGAAGGAGGTTTAACAAACTCAGAGTTCAAACCTGAACTCTGAGTTGACTTCCACAGAGTTGGAAAACTTGGAGTTTTCGGTTTCAGAACAGCTGAAAAGAGTTGGTTTAATCAACTCTGAGTTGTTTGACTCAGAGTTAGGCGCGTGCCACGCGACTATAAAAAGCCCTGAACAATGGAGTGAAGACATTACGAGTCACCATGGCAACAGGACCAAGCCAAAATAGGTCTGCGTTTTTCCCCGACAGAAATGGATGTGCTACTACAAGCATATAGTGACTACGAGCCCATATTCCGTAAAAGAAGCAACACGGCTGGAGCGGCGAAAGAGAAAGAGTTAGCTTGGGGGAAAATAGCTGCCCGAGTCAATGCGTACGTTTACATTTTAATCATACAGTGTTCGGTGTAAGTAATTACTAAATAATGTTAGTATTGTTATTATTTGTCACTTGTAAAGTAAGGAATGGTTCTTAATTCTTCAATAATTGAATGAGTAACTTCAGTAATTGCATAAAATACCGATTTTTGTACGAATTAAAAGTGCAGTTTTATGTCCACCCTTTCTTAAAATTCCTATTGTGGTTGATATGGGATTTGTAAAGTAATGATTAATAAATAATCCAATACGTTTTATGGAGAGTAATTATTACATTAATCAAAATACCTTTTTTAAAATGTACCCAAGACTGATGTAGTAATATAAGAATTGTATTTTATTTTTCATGTAGGTGCAATCCTGCAGGCATAAAA
>NW_018128641.1:4566-5516 GCF_001952655.1 Monopterus albus
TCAAAAAAAAAAAAAAAAAAAAAACCACACCAAATACTGTAAATGACATGGTAGAAGTCCTTGATATGAATCATACTGTGCCGCTAGTTTCTTCTTGAACCATCTGACCTTCGTGGGGAAAAAAAAGCATCACTTTGTGCAGAATGTTACTGATGTCATCAGAACCAAAACACCAGGTACAGCAGCCTGCAGCAACACAGGCGGGAGATGCAGCACATGCACCGAGTGCCTCTTTGTAAGTCACCGGGGGATCAGCTTGTAAAAAAACTACTGGAGGGATTCTGGAGTACTCGGGGTGTGGTGTATGATAATAAAATTAATGTATAGACTTTTTGATTTGATTTATTCTTTCAAGCATATAAAACAGTTGATATAACAACACACATTTTACACACAATCCAATATCAATTTGCTTATACCTAATACATGCTTGAATGGAGTAGGAAGAAGTCAGACTTATCCAGTCCTACCCCATGACATCATCTTACCATCATTGGTTTGCAAGCAATAAATGATTCACTTCTGCACACACACACATTATACTAAAAAAGAATATAACAGTGTTAACATTCTTAAATCACACAATTGATATACTAAAGAATGGTTACAAAATATAATCATTGAGCCTGTTCTTGCATACATCTTGATTGACACACACCTTTATATTTACATGCCACAATAATGTCACAGGCCCTCTCAGGTGTTACCCTGAGGTGACAAAACGTGCTTTCAACAGGCCTATGGTCATTTCCACCCGGCCTCTTGTTCTGCAGTGTGCCACATTAAAGCGTTGCTGGGGGCCTGCTTCAGGTTTTGGGTAAGGGGTCGTTAGTGTGG
This sequence comes from Monopterus albus, assembly GCF_001952655.1. Lineage (NCBI taxonomy): Eukaryota > Metazoa > Chordata > Actinopteri > Synbranchiformes > Synbranchidae > Monopterus > Monopterus albus. The sequence goes on from NW_018128641.1 coordinate 5,404, forward strand.
GCTGGCATGGGTAACCCCTATCTCCCAGTTACCAGTTAAGGAGTTGTATAGAATGCATCTTATCTAAAAAATGTTATACTTGGACCGCCAGATTGAAAATACAGATCTAGAAA
>NW_018128641.1:6835-11541 GCF_001952655.1 Monopterus albus
CTAGAAAAACGGTACCGCTCAAATAAAAATACATGGGGATATGACAAAAAATCAACTCGTGGCCTCAAAATCCTCTCCCGATGTAAATTCAATTCCCTGCGAATTAATACAGCCTCCTCATCTACAGGATCCTATATAAATGGACATGCCATTTTGGTCTGTGCGTGACGGAAACATGTGCAATCTATGAATGTACTGAAAGATTAAATGAGGTAGGCCTATTTAAACACCTTTCACTTTAAAAAGGGGCGGAGACCGGAGGAAACTCTGGGTTTCCCGAACAAAACCTGCTCCCAACCAGGTTAGGTTCACAGAGTAAGTTGCCATAGTAACTGACTCTGAGTTTAGATTACCTCTCTTTTTGAAACGGGTTTAATTTACCCCGTTTTCACGGGTTTAAGTTACCTCCGTTTCTGAAACTGAAAACTCTGAGTTTTCCTCATTTCGGGGTTAACAAACTCAGAGTTTCAACAAAACCTCCTTCTTGAAACGAGCCCCTGGACTTCTTATTCCTGACGGAGACCTGGCAGCGGGAACAGGAGTATTTCCATTTGAATCAGCTCTGCCCTCTGGATTGCTCCATGTTTGGGACCCCGCGGGTCTCACGTCGAGGTGGTGGTCTGGCGCTCCTTTACCGGAGCCGTTTTTGCTGTAGGCAAATGACCTCTGATATTTATAACTCATTTGAGCTCCAAATGAGTAAGGTTGGATATATTGATTCGTTTTATTGTATATTGATCTACCGACCTCCGGGCTCTGCACGTTTGTTTTTTGAAGAGTTTGCTGATTTTTTATCATCCATCATCAAACTTCAGAATGTTTTAATTCTTGGGGATTTCAACCTACATGTTGATGACTTTTCCTGCTGTGTGGCAGTGGAGTTCCTAGTTCCTAGTTCTTATGGAGTCTTTTAATTTTAAACAGCATATTGTTGGTCCTACCCACAATAAAGGCCACATGTTAGGTTGATCACCTAAGGGTTGAAGATATTCATATGAGTGATCATTGTTGTGTGCTATTTAACATGTCTGGAAATATTCTGCCACCGGCCAACAAAATAGTGACTCAAAAACGTGTCGTTAATCAAGCTGCGCTTGATGGATTTTTGGAGTGGTTTGACCCTAATTCCTTCTCTTATTGTAAGGATGCTGAATCTTTTATGAGCTGTTTTAACTGCCACTGTTTGGATAATTTAAATTTTGTTGCACCGGTAAGACAATATTCTGTTTCTCATAAAAAACCCTGTCCTTGGATGGATGAAGCCGTCTGTTGCCTCAAAAGAGATTGCCGTAAAATACAGTGTTGGTGGAAGCACAGCAAGTTGGAGGTACACAGGCTGCATCTCAAGAATAGGATGGCGGAGCTGAATGATATGATAAAGCAGGCAAGATCAGCCTATTTTTCTCAGTTGGTTGCTTCAAACAAGAAGAATCCCAAGGTGTTGTTTGATACCATTCAAAATATTGTGGCACAGTCTTGTTCCCAAGGCACTGTGCACACAGGACAGGATTGTAATGTGTTATTAGACTTTTTTATAGATAAAGTGCAGGACATTAGCACATTCCACTGTGCTGTGATGCTTCTACTTTGAAAGGTCGATGCAGCGTCAAGCCTTCTGCTTCCAGCATAACATCACTGCCTGCATGTAGAAGAACTCTGCTCCTTCACTGAGGTTCACTGCAGCTGGTATCATTAGTGCTGCATTACCACCACCCCCTGGATCTTATTTACAAGATTCATTTTGTCTCCTTCCCTTGGACCTGTGAATGTGCACATCCTACCCACTGAAATAATGCACAATTAATACATAAATGCATATAAAGGAAATAACACAGTTTCTTTTGCTGGTTTAAAACTTAAATACGCTGCAGATGTCAGTGCTCCTAACACAAATCATAAAATATGGTCCCCTACTGAAAAACAGCTAATGACATATTGTCCTCTCTAAGTGGACACCTGAGAACCACAAGTTTGGCATGGATGTTGATCATACAGTAGAATCAGAATTTATTGTTCTCAAAGTGATGCTGAAAAACTGGTCCATGCATTTGTTACTTCCAGGCTGGACTACTGTAACTCTTTACTATCAGGATGTCCCAATAATTCCCTAAAAAGCCTCCAGCTAATCCAAAATGCTGCAGCCAGAGTACTGACAGGAACTAGCAAGAGAGATCATATCTCTCCCATATTAGCTTCTCTCCACTGGCTCCCTGTAAAATTCAGAATAGAATTCAAAATCCTTCTCCTAACATACAAAGCCCTTAATAACAAGGCTCCATTGTATCATAAAGACCTCGTAGAGCCTTATCATCCTAACAGAGCACTTCACTCTCAGAGTGCAGGTTTACTTGTGGTTCCTAGAGTCCACAGAAGCAGAATGGGAGGCAGAGCCTTTAGCTATCAAGCTCCTCTCCTATAGAACCAACTCCCAGTCTCAGTTCGGGAGGCGGACACCCTCTCTACCTTTAAGATTAGACTTAAGACGTTCCTTTTTGATAAAGCTTATAGTTAGGGCTGAGCCTTCCCTTAGTTATGCTGCTATAGGCCTAGGCTGCTGGGGGCCCCATGATGCTCTGAGTTTCTCTCCTAATGAAAGTTATTGAGAAGAAATTGGACGAAGTCAAGAAAGATTACAAACCAGACGATGCTATCCAGTATGTAAAAGAACTGTTATCAGCTATGGGACAGACAAAGTTTAAAGACGACGCTGGGGAGGGGCACAATTTTTCTTGCCTCTCGAGCCTGAGAGAAGAACACGAGGAGCTGCAGCGGAAAATAAGAACACTCGAGCAGAAGCTTACAATGGCGGGCGCCACACCCATCTTGCTGCAGAATCTCAAAGTTCCTGAGGTGATTATCCGCCGGGAGTTCTGCATCAGTGGTCAAATAGGTGAGACCAGACAACGTGACAAGCTGTCCTATACCAACCTACTGCACCAGATGGAAAATGGGCTCCGTAAAGGCCACAGTGAGTCAGAAGTGATAGAAACAGTTATAAGAGCCATCTGCCCTGGACTTAAACTGCGGGACATGCTGGAAGTAAAAACTGATCTGACATTTGCTCAATTAAAGACCATTTTTAAGGGATGCAGTAAGGTTTAGAATTGACTTTGTAAAGTGTCCTTAGATGACTTTTGTTGGGATTTAGCGCTATACAAATAAAACTGAATTGAACTGAATCCCTGGTAGGAAATCCACCAGCTACCCAGTAGGATGTAAAGTACTTCACAGTATAAGTATATAAGGTAGTTACCATCAGCTCCACCTTTACCAGCTGCAGCATTAAAGCTATGAACACAGTAACCGCATCAGTCACTATGATCCAGTATCAGAGACATTACATTACTATATTTATATATCGCATTGAATGGCTAACAGTTGACTGACAAAATTCTTAACTGGGTACAGCCTTAGTATTTTTACATACTAGTAGTAGAATACTTCTTCCACCACCAGTTCTTGGTGATAACACTATAGCTGGTGCAGATCTGCAGAGGAATCATCAGTGATCTGACTGACATTCAGGAAAGATACCAGTGATATCAGTGTTAGTATAAAGTCACAGCTGTCCATAATGTGTGTTTATTGTTCCCTGCAGACATCCAGCACCTACTGGTGATTAAAGAAGAGGACCCCCTTCTGGAAAGCCGCAGTCTAGACCGGGAGGGCTCCAATCTGGACCGAGAGGACTGCGATCTCCACCACATGAAAGAGGAAGAAGAGGAACTCTGGACCAGTCAGGAGGCAGAGCAGCTGCAAGGACTGGAGGAGGCCAATGACACCAAGTTCCTGTTCACTGGTGTCCATGTGAAAACCGAAGAGGATGAGGAGAGACCTCAGTCTTCACAGTCTCTTCAGTGTCAGAGTAAGGAGGAGCCTGGAGCAGAGAGCTCAGCTGGACAGACTTGTTTCAGCTGCTCTGAGTGTGGGAAAGGGTATAACTGCAAAGAACACATGAGAGTCCACACAGGAGAGAAACTTTTTGGTTGTGATGATTGTGGGAAAAAATGCACCACCCAGGCAGGTATTAAAAAGCACACAAGAGTCCACACCGAAGAGAAACCTTTTGGTTGTGATTGTGGGAAAAAATTTAACCAATTGCGGCATCTTAAAAGGCACATGAGTCCACACAGGAGACAAACCTTTTAGTTGCGGTGAGTGAGGGAAAAGATTTACCACACAGAGTGATCGTAGAAAGCACATGAGAATCCACACAGGAGAGAGACCTTATATTTGTGGTGAGTGTAGGAAAAAATGTACCACCCAGGCAGCTCTTAAAAGTCATGTAAAAGTCCACACAGGAGAAAAACCTTTTGGTTGTGATGCTTGTGGGAAAGGATTTATCTTGCAGTGGACTCTTAAGTTGCACATGAGAGTCCACACAGGTGAAAAACCTTTTGTTTGTGGTAATTGTTAGGTATTTTTAGTCAGATAGATATTGGTCAGATACTTGTTGTATTAGAAATGTTTAGAGTAGACAGGATGTCTAGTTAGGCAGTCTCATGAATGCTGCAGGATGCTTATGGTCAAGGATAACTAGATAGAAAAGTTTGACTGTCAGCAGACAGGATGTTTGATATTATTATTATGACGTGTATAACTGTAGCCATAGCCATAATATTTTCTTATGTTTAGTGTTATGATATGTCACTAGAGGTCGTGTTAGAATGTTTTTAGCTACACACCACAATCAACAGACACACACA
>NW_018128641.1:12682-13241 GCF_001952655.1 Monopterus albus
AGTGGGAAAATTGTACCAGATTAGGGTGACCGACTGTCCTTTTGAGATAAAATGGTGGTATTTGGCTGGGAATTAACCCCCAGGACCTGTGTGCATCAGCAGGTAGGCTGATGTAGAAGTTTCACAGAGTCAGCCAATTCCATTGGGCCAGAGAGCCTCTCATAAATGGACAGCGTCACGTGTGGCATATTATTTTTTCATTATGGCTGATTGTGATATTATTCAGGTTTGGAGCAAGTGCAAAACTGGCACACTGGGTGCTATTCTATACGAGTTGTTGAACAAATGGCTTGACACACTGAATTTTAGTCAACATACTAGTGAAAAACAACGTTTTGTAGCCTGGTCTGAGAAAATGTCTGAAAAAGGAATGTTCAATGCGTATGATGAAGTCCCCCCTGAACTGGGTAGTGTAAGATTATTTATCAAACAAGCGGTCCATGCAGTGGACACAGTGTGGTTGCGCAATGATACAGCATCTTTGCTACAAAAACACAAAACAGAAGCTAAAGTTAAACACTGTGAGACATTTCTTCAGGACTGTCTCTGTTTTTTGGCT
>NW_018128641.1:17590-20410 GCF_001952655.1 Monopterus albus
TTTTCTAAATGGGTTGAGGCCTCTCCCACAAAATCAGAAACTGGTAAAGAGGTAATTAAATGGCTCACAAGGGAATTAATCCCTCGGTTTGGTATACCAGAAATAATCAGATCTGATAATGGTACACACTTCTCGAATGAAGATTTACGCATGGTTGAGCAAATGTATGGGATCAAGCATAGGTTTGGAGCTGTTTATCATGCAGCCTCACAAGGGCTGGTTGAAAGAGCAAACAAAACCATTAAACTTTTATACATTTTTACTTTGGTTGTCGTGATTTTGGTAATCATTACTGTTGCTACTGTATATATAAATTTCCCTCAGGATCAATATCTGTTGATCTGTGTATCTGTCTATCTGTTGTGTATATTGTGTAGCATACATTCTTTGTTAAAGTTTAAAAACAGGTTCTGGCTGTCATATACAGGTTCATGTGAACATGCACTGTAAGCCTTTGCATACGGCAGCTTTACGTCATGGTGTTACGTTTCGGCAGAAGAAGCTGATTTACGACGGGTAGAGAAGCTGCACAACAGTATGTTGTTGTTACCACACTGAGTTCTGATAATAAAGCCAAGTTACTGAACAATCACCACTCAATCATTTTACATGGTGTCAGAAGTGGTTCTACTCACCCGGACAGAGACGGCAGTGTGAAAGTGGCTGAATGGCTAAGTTTAACCCCCCAACAAACTTTTCTTTTGATAGGTCGTCAGAATGGCCAGACTGGAAACAGCATTTCCAGCACTACAAGATCGCTACAAAACTAGACAAGGACGACAGTCAAGTGCAGGTCAGTTGCCTCATTTACGCCATGGGCAACGAAGCGGAGAACACTTAGAAGTCATTCACGTTTGCCGGAGAGGGGGACACCAATGACTTTGATGTTGTAATAAGAAAGTTTGACGAGTAATTCTTTCCCCGGTGAAATATTATACACGAAAGAGCGTGTTTCCACCAGAGAGTCCAGCACCCGGGCGAAAAGGCGGAGTGCTTCATCCGTGCCCTGTATGAACTGTCTGAGCATTGTGACTTTGGTGTTTCCAAGGAGGAAAACATCTGCAGGATTAGTGCAGGAGGTGCGAAATCGACGTAAGAATGCTCATTGGAAGCCACGACAACAAGGCAAGGCATGTGCAGACAGACGGTGGGGGGACAACAACAAGCAATGCGGTAAATGTGGCAAAACACATCACAGCAGAGACGAGAAGTGCCCTGCCATGAAAGCTACATGTCACAACTGCCATAAAGTGGGACACTGGGCCAGGGTGTGTCGTAGCAGTAGGTCAGTGAATGAGGTCACAGAGACTAAGAGTGAGTGGCCCTCGTATTTCTTAGGTTCAATGTGTGAGGCAAATGAGAGTAGTGGAGCATGGACTGTGCAATTACATTTAGATTCCACTCTGGTGGAATTTAAGATTGATACTGAGGCTGATGTTAACGTCATAAATGAAAACACTTACCACTCACACATTCCTAAAAAAATTATTAGAACCATGCGATCTCCCTCTAGACAGCCCAGGAGGTGAGCTGTTGTGTCTGGGCTGCTTTAACGCCACAGTGAGCTATAAAGACCAAGACTATCCATCCAAAGTCTATGTTGTTCGTGGACACAGGGTCAACAACCTACTCAGTCGCTCACTGTCAGTGAGGATGAGCCTAGTGAGGCGAGTAGACGAGGTGGCATGCAACACCAGCAAATACCAACAGCCTTACGGTGAACACGGTACTCTGAGAACCGAACCAGTTAAAATCCAGTTAAGAGATGATGTGGTACCATATGCTACATACACTGCACGTCGTGTTCCTTTTCCCATGTTGCAGAAAGTGAAAGAGGAACTACATAGAATGGAGACTAATGGTGTCATAGAGCGGGTGACACAACCTACAGAATGGTGTGCTCCCATGGTACCAGTTCTGAAAAAGAACACAGCCGAGCTAGGATCTGTGTCGACCTGACAAAGTTAAACAAATTGGTCAAGAGAGAGTGCTATGTTTTACCTACCTCGGATGAAATAATCTCCAAGCTAAGTGGGGCAACAGTGTTTTCATCCCTCGATGCCGCCAGCGGATTTTGGCAGATCCTTCTGCACCCTGACAGCTGTAAACTGACAACATTTATAACGCCATTTGGCAGGTACTGCTTTAAGAGGCTACCCTTTGGCATAACAAGTGCACCAGAGATCTTCCAGCGGAAGATGCTAGAAACTCTAGAGGGGCTGGAGAGTGTAGAGGTCTTCATGGATGACATTCTGGTCTACAAGACCACCGCGGAACAACATGATGCCAGACTGGAGAAGGTGCTGCATCGCATCAAGTTAGAAGGACTAAAGCTCAACCGTGAGAAGTGTTTCTTCAAACAGAGCAAGCTGTGTTTTCTGGGTCACATAATTGACCATTCAGGGGTCAGGCCCAACCCCGAGAAGGTGGAAGCCATCCGCCAGTTGCCACCACCTGAAAATGTACAAGAGCTGAAAAGAGTCCTAGGCATGGTCAATTATCTGGGCAAGTACCTCCTTGCCCTTGCCACTGTAGGTCAGCCCTTATATGAGCTACTAAAGAACAAGACTGTCTGGACCTAGGACCACTCACAGCAGTCTGCTTTTGAGAACATTAAAGAGATGCTTACAACAGCACCAGCCCTTGCCTTCTATGACATAAACAAGTCCACAACTGTGTCCGCTGACGCCAGTAGTTACAGACTGGGGGCTGCGCTACTCCAACTCCACGCAGGAGAGTGGAAACCAGTTGCTTATTGCTCCAGACGCCTCTCTGAAGCGGAAACACGCTATGCTCAGATAGAGAAAGAGGGTCTAGCCA
>NW_018128641.1:21038-23263 GCF_001952655.1 Monopterus albus
GAAGGCTCCAGCAAGTGGAGCCGCTCATCTCCACACCTCTGCCAGACCGCCCGTGGAAAAGAATAGCTATCAATCTCTGTGAACACAACAGGCATGACTACCTTGTAGTTTCAGACTACTACTCACGGGTCTTGGAGATTCTACATCTGCCATCCACAACCAGTGCTCAGGTTATTCAAAGACTGAAATCAATCTTTGTTAGGTTTGGCATCCCAGAGGAGGTGGTGAGTGACAATGGACCTCAGTTCTGCAGTGCTGACTTCCAGGAGTTGACGAAAGAAATGGACTTCAAACACATAACATCTAGTCCTCACCACCCACAAGGGAACGGTCATGCAGAGAGAGCTGTGCAGATTGCTAAAAAAATCCTTCAAACCAAGGACCCATTGACAGCATTCTTGTGCTATAGATCAATTCCCTGCGCTTCCACAGGGGTCAGCCCTGCGGAGCTTCTTATGGGGAGACGGATTAGAGCTACTCTCCCGACTTTGGACAGAAACCTCCGGCCCAAATGGCCTAATAAAGGTACTGTTATGAAAAGGGATGCGAGTGAGAAGGCCAAACAACGTTTTTTTACAACCGCCGTTACGGGGCCAGGCCCCTTGCTCCACTGCATTCCGAAGATGGGGTCTTGATCAAGTTGGATCATGGAAAAGCCTGGGGACAGCTGGCGGTTGTTTCCCAGGAAAGTGTTACCCCTAGATCCTATCTCGAAACGCCGCAAGGGACTGTGCTGAGGCGAAATCACCGCCACCTCCGACCTGTGTCGCCTTCGCAGTCTGCCACGAATCTTGTCCCGCTACCAGCTGAGAGCGCTGGGGCTGTGGTGCCCTTGTCTGCAGGCGGAGGAACTCCAGACGCTGCCTCTTCTAACCCTCTTTGGGTCCCGCCGCACACACCTGACGGGACTCCTATTCAGGTTCGCACCAGGTCTGGTCGGGTGTGTAAGCCTGTTATGAGGTTGGACCTGTAGACGCTGCAGTGTTGCTGTGGCTTTGTGGCAGGGGACCTTGAAGGACTGCGACATTGATGAACTTGATGGATATGGATGGGGTGGGGGAACAATGAGAGTGAGATGTGTTATAGCTGTTCTTGGTTGATGTCATGTATTTGTCACTTTGATACAAAAGATATCACTGCATTTAGGATCTGTTCGGAGTGATGTTAATGCTGAGGCAATTTGGATATGCCTCATACTTGAGAACCTGCTCTTTGTGTTTTACTGCCTTTATTTCCTAACAGCATAATCATTGTTGCAATTTGTACATGTTCACAACTGCACTTTTGTTATTGGAAATAACTTTGGAAAAGGGGGAGATGTCATATACAGGTTCATGTGAACATGCGCTGTACGCCTTTGCATACGGCAGCTTTATGTCATGGTGTTACGTTCTGGCGGAAGAAGCTGATTTACGACGGGTAGAGAAGCTGCACAACAGTATGTTGTTGTTACCGCACTGAGTTCTGATAATAAAGCCGAGTTACTGAACAATCACCACTCAATCATTTTACACTGGCCACAACAGAAAGCTAGCTTGTACACGTTACTTCCTACTTCCTCCAAATATTGCTTATGGCCTTTTGTGGAGCAGTGGCTGCTACCTCTGTACAGAGGAATGTGTGGGTGTGGAGTCAGAGCCAGGACTGGTGGGATTCCGTGAGGGGCTTCACGGACACAGAATTCATTCACCATCTTTCCACTGACCACCTGAATCACCGTTGTCTGCCATTTTTATTACCCCTCGCCTCCTCCTGCGCCAAATTGTGACGTCTGTCGCATTTCAATGACATAAAAATTGCATGAAATGCGACATGGCTGTTCAGACTGATTGTATTGCAAAACATCGGCTATGTATCTGATTTAGGACCACATATGAAAGTGGCCTGGGCCGGATTTGAAAAAATCGGATTTGTGCTGTTCACACTGTCATAAGGAAATCAAATATGGGTCACATTTGGGCAAAAAGATCGGATTTGAGCCACTTCAGCCTGCCGTATGAACATGGCCTTAGACATTTTAAATAACACCAAAAAGAGTGGTGGTCTTGATGTTCTGAGCTTTGAAAGACTAATATACATTCAAAATAAACCGGTTAAGATAAAAGATGAAGATAACATGTGGAATACCTTCACTAAATATTTCTTTAATTTCAGGAGAGGAGTGTCTTCTTAAAAGTGCTTATAAGATCGATACGGTTCCTGTGAAACTCCAATTTTCACAAAGA
>NW_018128642.1:0-9083 GCF_001952655.1 Monopterus albus
CTCCTCAATAAACTTTTAACCTTAACAAACTATTTCTCACATACTCTAATGAAACCTAACTTCATCAAACAACTCAGTCACTCAACTCTCTAGTTTCTCACACCTTTACAAAGTTAGTAGTGATTAACTATAGTGAACAAATTATATAAAATAAAAAATTACTTCTTATTCATAACAGATTACCAATAAACAAATATGAACATAAAAATAAAAAACCAGCATGAGGTAGTGACTGTGTTCCACACTAAGTTTTCAGTGTTCACAAATGTCTGTACTATAAAACAAACAGCTTCAATGCACAATTCTTTCTTCACTGCATGTTCAGGCAAAAACCTGAAGGTCAAAATTCCTGAACGACCCCGCATTATTTCTCTTTTGGGTCCCCAGAGATGTAAAAAATCCCAATGATAACGAATGCTGGGGAAAACCATCTCCAGGCTTTTTTTGGGCGATCACCAACAAGGCCTGCAGTGACCCTGATTGTAGAAATCAGACATAGTGAAAATCTTGAAACTGAACTCAAAATATAACACAACTGTAACAAACATTTGTAATGTTACTTGTATACACGTTAAGTATTGCCTATTACAAATGCAAAAATCCAGCTCCCCCATATATGAGAATACAATCTCAAACCAAAAATCTGCTCACAGATACATATAAAATGAAAATACTCAATGACATAAACAATTAAGTAGCGAATGTATGAATGACAGGATACTAATAACTGCTATGCATGAATTGTGTGCAGTATGAATGTATAAAAATATAATGTACAAGTCTATTCTCCTTTGATCAGTTCAGTTCCTTACAGTTTCACTCTGTCACCTCCTCGACACCGTCTGCTTTCTTCCATCCTCACCGGCTCCAATGTCTCTCTCTCTCCAGTGCTTTAAGCATGAGTGACCTCAGCACCTCTGACTTGCACTCCCTCCTTATGAGGGTCAGATAGATAAGAACACAGCTGGGTCATGACCAGTATTGTCATCAGGGGGAGCATCAGCTTCACTCGAACTCCCTCCTCATCATGTGATCCAAGGAATCCCTTGGATCACATCTCCTCCTTATCAAACCAAGATCAGCTCCAAGCCGTCTCTGTCCTCAGGATCCTTCACACCATGTACGGGCCTCCTCTGTGAGGGGGTCTCACCTCCTCCTGGGCACCGTCACGAAATCTCCTGCTCTCACTTTGGGCTCTCCATCCTTTTGGGCCTCTCTGTCCTGCAAAGAGGAAACCCAAACAACACAGGCCGCGCAGGAGCAAATACTCCTTTACATAGTATTGACTAGTCTAACATAAAATCTCATTTCCCTATCAGGATGTCCAAACTGGTATTAAATTCCAAAATGGCACTCTATAGACTACACTTAAACCCACACCTATATCTTTAGCCACAGGCATGGTCCTGTCAAGACACACATACACCCTAAAATAGCAGCAGCAGCAGCATCAAGCAGTTGAATCAAATGACTTTACTCGACCAGGAAGTGTACTATTCATTGTCATTGCGCAGGCAAATCTGTGACTTCTGTGGGAAAAGATTTTAACATGCATGCATGCAACACAGGGAGATTCAACACACCCCGAGCAGAAAAACACACAAAAACTAAAAGAACTACCATTCATCCATTTTCAATAAGAAGAAAGGTGTGTTATAAGCAGAAGAATGTACTAGCATCTACATCAAGATAGTACTAGATCTGAATAAAACATCTAATTGAATTTACCTCTGACAACTGACCCAAAAATGTGAATGACAGTAAAGTTTACCTTATATCCAGGTTACCTCCTGAAGAGAGTCCATCTGTATTGAATTTTAGTCACAAAATTTAAAATATAACATGATCAGAAATAACCACTACATGTATCCACACATCACATTATATTCAGAACACAGAGGTACAGTATCATGTGTTTGCTTGATTCGCTTTCCCATCACCCTGTACACTCACTAATGTATTTGTCATAATATTGTCCTTTTATCCCCTATCACATTGTGAAAATAAAAATCTAGACAACTATCACATCCTTGCCAGACCCTCTTGTAGAACTACAGGGTCCCAACACTAAAACAATCAATTAATTAACCAATTATACGAATGACAAAAATTTATCTACAACCGTTTTGATAATCAATCAGCTGCTTCCAAAAGCTAAAGCTCCTCTGCTTTCTGTTTCTCAACTATTCATTAGGTTTCTTTATTTCATGTCGGTACATTCAGTTTATCGTTACTGAGTTAAAGAGTTTGATATCAGGACTTTAAGAGCCTCGTAAAAATGCCATGTGACCTTCACACTCTGTAAAGAAAAGATCTGAAATCTGTGGTGTCACATTAAGCTGAATCACACATAAAGAGAGAAGACAAAATCAAGACAATTAAAATATAACTAAAATATCATATAACCATGATCCTCAAATGATCAGCGTACAAAAACATAAAAGAACACAAAAAAACATGAATGCTAACTGAGCTAGAGAGAAGCCACATTTTAATTATTGCAGGGAAATTGTCTTTTAAAGATAATTTCACAGTCTGGGAGAGTGAAGGCCAGCGTGCACTGTAACAATGATTAATTCAACAATTCATGTTCAACTCCACAATATGTATTTTCTTACCATGGTCGATCCAGGAGCCCCAACTACTTTACTGTTACTGGCTCTTGTTACGTCCACGGATCGGGCCGTCCCCGGCACCTCGGCGGCTGTTACCGGGGCTATCAGCGACTCCACCCCTGCTCACGTAGGAACACGCTCCCGGCTACGAGGCACACCTGCGCTCAATTAACTGCACTATACTTAAACACGGCGCTGGTGATCCTCGCCACCTCCTTTCCGTTCCATACTCTGTCAAATAAATTCTGAACTGCCTTAATGGAGGATTGTGTTTTGTGTCTGAACTTCCTTAATGGAGGATTGTGTTTTGTGTCAGAACTGCTGTGTTTTGTGTCAGAACTGCTTTAGCAGAGGACTGTTTTTGTTTCTTAACTGACATAACAGAAGAGTGTTTTCCCAGCACTGGTTACTGTGGCTTATCTTTTTTTTTTTAGTTACTGGCCCGGGCTGGCATAGCATTGGCACTAACCCCACTCTGCACGCCTCAGCACCAGAACCTACACCGCCACGTTCTTCTCAACCACTACCGACCTGCTCTGCCATCTGCTGAGACATCCTGCACTATTCATCTGCTCCGGTCTCCTGTGATTGCCTCCCCAGTCAGCCCGGCCATTCTGCTCTGGACCAACAGTCTTCACTACGCAGGTTCCCTGTATGATGTCCTAGACTTCTCCCCCTCGTCTGCCTGTAATCCTCCCTCTCTCCCACACAGTGCCAAACCTCTCCGCTGACCTCTGGTTGTCCTCCCAGTAGTTCAGTTGCTACAGTTGCCCAGAGATCCTTCTCGCTTCTCTGTGCCTGGCCCTCGCCACCGCCTTTCATTTTTAATACTCTGTGAAATAAATAAGTTTTCTCTGACCTGGGTTTGAGTCCTGCCTATTCCTGAGTCCTGTCGCTCTGTTGGTGTACAGCTTGCCGTAACAGGCTCTAACTGTAAGAGGACACCACTTGTCCCTCCTCTGACCAAACTGTACATATACTTCACCTGTACCTTACAATACAGTAATTTATGCAGTGAAACATGTCCCTATTCAGCTAACATTGTTAAAAAAATTATGAAGCAAACATTGTCCCTATTCAGCTAATGTTGTTAAAAAAATCATGAAGCAAACAAAGAGTCATAAAGTCCCAATGACACTTTTCATAGTCCAGTACACATCATGTCAATGTACTGGAGGACAGTACATGAGCTCTCACCTGCTAATTTCCTCATGCAATCCTGCAGAATTTTATTAAACACGTGAGAACAGTGGCATTCTGAAAGATCCAGAACATAAGTCAATCATATTAAATCACTTGACCTCAGGTGGAACATCCAACAGTGTGTGTAAATTTGGAACTTCAGTTTAAAATGCACTACAACCTCAAAGATCTATGAGAATTAACACACTGCTTAGATAATGTAGAAAATGTACCACTTGATACTTACTTTTGTCCACTTTCATTACTGGCAAAATTGAAGTATTACTGCATAGATTTTGTTATATAATCATTGAGCCTATATGTTTTAGTCCATAGTCTGTATTTACCACAAAACATGTAAAAAGCTGTTTTCCCTTTTTTTCCTCTATAACAGCTACCTATTTTTCATAAGAGAAAATTATATTTGAACCTCCTGTTTCTTAAACCAAATATGTGACTGTACTTTAAACTTAGTTTTAAAATATTGAAGAGTACAGTGAATTTGGCAGCCAAGGAATGCCTCTTGACAAATCATTAAGTTCATTCACCTAACTAAATTTATAAAGGTGTTATCCACATCCAGACCAATACACCATGGCCTCGGCTTTTCTCTTTCTTTGTCCTTTGCCCCCACAGTCATTTGGTTTTGTGCCGCCAGAACCACAGTCACATTGCAGCCACCAGCACTTGCAGCTCAGCAGTCTCTTTCCTTGCTCTGGAACTGCAGGAAATAGAGTTTGAAAAAGTCAGCATGACTCACACTGTCTTTATGTTGTCCCAGTGATGGAATACTTAAGAGGGGGACCCCGCCCTTTATTCATAGGTCCCCATGCCCCAGGGTTGCCCTGTTGAACCTGGGTAAATCTGCCACGAGACCACTCTGGGCATCTGTCTCTCACATGCCCCCACTTCCCACAGTGGAAGCACCTTACTCTTTTGCCTGCAGGAAATCTTCTTGTCCTCTGAGGCCTTCCAGCCCACCCCCCTGGTTGTGCATATATCAGCTGGGGGATGATGACAGCAGGCACTGAGGATGGAGGGGGTCCGGCTGGCTCGACAGGAGTCACAGGCACAGGCACCTTTTCCTTCCATCTTTTTCCAGCCGGGGAACAAAGCACCCCTTCACGTTGGTGTGACACTGGAGGTACAGAATGGGGGAGTTTGGGTGTAGCTCCCCCTTGGTCATAACTCACCTCAGCTTCTAGCTTTGGTCTGGGGATAGGCACCCATGTAGTACCAGATGGAGCAAAGCAGAGCACCTCCCCTTTTGCCACCTCACCACACTCATGGTCTGTCTTTATCTCTTCTTCCTGTACAAACTTCACAATCTGATTATGAATCTCATTTAAACATCTGGGATTTTGACCAGAAAGCTTTAATGCTTTTAAATATATGCCAAGCAAATCAATTATTTCATCTTCCTGCTGCTCAAACCTGGCAGCCTCCACTGATGTAAGTTATTTACATCAGTGCTAGTAATGGTGTTAGTGTTAGTGATCGCAGCAGTCTTCCACCACCTGTCAGAATAAAGCTTATTTGGTTCCCCTTTCTTTACACAAATTCTTGGAGGACAGTCAAGATAGGAGATTAAATTTAAAATTCTCCCAACTTAGGCTCCTACCTGCAGAGACAATGCCAAGGTTTGTCGTGGCTAGAATGTGATACAGACTGAATTAATTCAGACAAATCATCCCAATTTAAGTACTCATTTAATATTACAATTATTCTGAACTGAGTAGTAGTTAAATAGGTAATCTGGTAGTTAGGGAACAGAGAACAGAATCAGTCCTCCTGCAATGGAATAGATAAAGTATTAAATAAGAAGATTGTCAGAGCGCCACTCAGTCTTGGTCAGGGGTCCAGTCAGTCGGAGTCCATTGTCCACCCGGCCTGGGTCCACAAGCACACTCAAGGCTGCTGCACCATCCTTAATTCTTCTTCTCCTACCCCCTTTAGCCTCACTGTTTTATCCACTGCTTTTCTTAGGCTGTTATGTCAATTTCTGAACTTAGCGCCCTGTCTCCAGTTTTAGGAGACAACACCCTGAGATGTACCTAAAAACAGGAAACATCTTGACCAAATTATATAAGCTCATTGTTCAGCTCACATGAACTTAAAGTGAATCCATAAACACTATTCTATTACATAATCCATATTAACATGCAACTTAAACCACTACAATACACACTTGCGTGCAAACCAGATTTCAGAATCAGAATCTGCTTTATTGGCCAGGTGTGGCCGCTATAAAAAGCGTCATTGAGGCTTCACGACTCTGAGTGTTTGCTTAAGGACTCTTTTAACCCTTGTGTTCTGTTAAGGATCATAACAATGTTAGCTGAATAGGGACAAAGTTTCACTGCATAAATTGCGGTACTGTAAGGAACAGGTGAAGTATATGAACAGTTTGGTCAGAGGAGAGACAAGTAGTGTCCTCTTACAGTTAAAGACAGTAGCTGGGGCTCCTGGATTGACCATGGAAAGAAAAAACATATTGTAGAGTTGAATATGAATTGTTGAATTAATCTGGGCCTCGACCGATCCGGCATGGAATTTGCACTGATGATTCGCATGTTTAAATATGGCATGTTTTTACGCCGGATGCCCTTCCTGACGCAACCCTCTCTATTTATCCGGGCTTGAGACCGGCACAGAAGTCACTGACTTGCAACCCCTGTGGCAAGATTAATTTGTTCACCATAGTTAATCACTACTAACTTTGCAAAGGTGTGAGAAGTTAGAGATTTGACTGACTGAGTTGTTTAAGTTAAGTTTCATTAGAGTATGTGAAAAATACTCTGTTAAGGTTAAACGTTTATTGAGGAGTGGCTAGTTCTGTGATAAGAAATTATTTTAGGTTTAACTCTAGATGCAAGAAGAGGTAATGTTTAACTACAGCTGTTAGGGGTTAGTAGTGTTAAAGTCTCAGGCCAACATGTTCATGTTTTGAATTTCCTCCTTGCTTTTGTTGCAGTTGTTTGTTTTTTCCAGAGTTTGGAAGTTGCGTGGCCTTTGGACCACGGGAGGAAGGACTGTAGTGATTTAAGTTACAAATTTTTAAAATTAAAAATTAAACTAAAATACTTGATGCCATTCTTCATCTACCCCTTAGCTATACCTCCAAATCCTTCAAAAAACAATTCTTTACTATTCCAATCAAAAATATGGAACAAATTCAGACGTCCAACATTATGTCACTCAACTCAACCAGTTCGTCTCATGCTAAAATTATTCACCCATTACAATAACCTGTTGCGATGGTGGCCACACCTTGCACAGAGGAGAACAATATTCTTCATACATCATCAACATCTTTGTTCTGAACCTGTCATCGTACCTGCCCTGTGTGGGTATAAAAGCTGCTATTTGTTGAGGGACAGACATTAACAAGGAACCAGCAAAGAAAGCAGAGCAGGGGGAATCAAAAAGCTTCACAACTCAGCACCAGACAGAATCGGTAAGTGTTTTTATGACTGCTTCTCCAGTATCAATAATGTCAGGTAATTATTTAACTCTACATTGATTCTTTTATCACTGGTGTCACACTTAACTTTATGTTAACAGCATTTTCTCTGGTTCATGTCTAATTTACTGTGGAAGAAAAAAGTGAGAAACCACTTCTTCCTTTTTAAAACTTCAATTATTGTGTCTACAGCTAAAATGATGTTGGCATTTGATAACTGATTTGAAGTTAAAAGTTGAATTACTGCAAAAAATAAGCTTAGTTTTTTGAGAAACAGTGCAAATGCTTACGGTAACAAAATAACTCATAAATTTGATAACTTTTCTTTTGAAACCACTCAGAGCAGTTTGTATTTAGAGCTAAAGAATGAGTGCACAATGCAATGAAAAGAATACATTTGAATAGAGAAGTATTACTTAATGTTGTTAATTCAACATGGCTGCACAATTCTCTGGAAAATACGGATACCAAATTATTATTATTTTTTGATTTGGCATTGAATCATGATTTTGCTCTCACAATTCTTGACTGATGAAATGCTCTATTTATTATTTTACACAATACATTTTTTCACTATATTTTAACTGTCTACCTAAGAACCTTTATCACCAGTTATTCAGTCTGGCTGGGCGACCAGATCTCGGAAGACTAGTGCTTGTTGAAAATCACTTCCAGTTTTAGAAAAATTATTCTACTGTGTTTTTGGGAATTTTCAATGTTACATAAATTTAATTGTATCCTTCCTCAGATCTGTCTTGATATAGACTTGTATTGCAGCTCTACACACAATTCTCTCAACCTCATGAATTTTTCAGTTTGACATACAACATCAACTGAGAGACCTTATACTGACAGATGTGTGGTTTTCTAAAAAAGTAAATAAGATATAATTAGGATACGCTAGCGCTGAACTGCAGCTGCCATAACATAGGGTCTGAATATTTACGTAAATGGGATATTTAAGATAATATCTCATTAAATATTTATGAATAAAAAGTTTTTTTCCTTGAAATATATCCAGAACAGGTTCCCAAGATGATGGTGAAAATCTACATCATCCTTCTTCTGTTTGTTGGTAAGTAATTGTTTATAAAGAAATTTATTTTGGGTGTAACGACAAATATCAAGTAAAAAATATAAAAAGCAATTTATTGATTTGTCCTTTTCACTTCTGTACAGCTTCAAACAATCCTACGACAACAACAATGGCACAAATTACGACGACAGCTGCACCAAAAACCATCACAGTAACACCAACAACAACCACAGCTGCGCCAACTACAAACACAGCTGCGTCAACTACCACCACAGCAGCGCCAACAACCACCACAGCAGCGCCAACAACCACCACAGCTGCACCAACTACCACCACAGCTGCACCAACAACCACCACAGTAGCTGCCCCAACAACCACCACAATAGGGTCAACTACCACCACAGCTGCACCAACAACCACCGCAGCAGCCCCAACTACCACCACAGCTGCACCAACAACCACCACAGCATCACCAACTACAACCACAGCAGCACCAACAACCACCAGAGCAGCCCCAACTACCACCACAGCTGCAACAACAACCACCACAACAGCCCCAACAATCACCACAACAGGGCCAACTACCACCACAGCAGCCACAACAACCACCACAATAGGGCCTTCTACCACCACAGCTGCACAAACAACCACTACAGCAGCCCCAACAACCACCACAGCTGCACCAACAACCACCACAGCAGCGCCCACTACCTCCACAATAGTGCCAACTACCACCACAGCTGCACCAACAACCACCACAGCTGCACCAACTACCACCACAACACCC
>NW_018128642.1:9199-13682 GCF_001952655.1 Monopterus albus
TCGCACCAACAACCACCACAGCAGAACCAACAATGCTAATTTGGAGTGAATAGATGACAGACTGGCGGCGCTTATCTGGGGCCCAGATTCTTAGTCAGAGCTTCCTGTCCTCCCCTGTGATTTTCTCCTCCCCTTCTCCCAGTTAATAATGCTGCACATTATTTCCCATGCAGATAAGCACAAGAGCGTGAAATCAATTTAAGAGCAGAGGAGTGTGAGAACAAACTCAACTGGAGAGGAATGTCTGAATTTCAATATTTTCTCATTTAATAAAGCATCCATGTGCTCTGATTTAATAAACACTGTGCTGGGATGGGAGAGGAGGGCTCAAGGTAGAGGAATGGGTGAGTTGTCCTTCCTGCCAGTTTTGTCGAGGTTAAGGCAGGGTATAAAAAATTCCATGTACCTGCTTTTGTTTTATCCATGAATTATATATTATTTCATAATCCATGTTATTCAGACCTGTTTCTGTTCCCCCATCACTAATTTCTCCTTTACTCTGATAAAAGAGAACAATGTCAGTGAGGAGTTTTTGTCCAAAAAAAAAACCACAGTCAATGTTCATTATTATTTAATCACAGACGAGTTCAGCAAAGGTTATTGGTATGTCGCTGAACACAGGCAGAGTTGCCTCTGGCAAGAAGTGACAGAATGAGTAGGAGAGTCGAGATACAAGATGGCGGAGGTGGGTCAGGCTGTCGAGTCAACAAGCTGTGCTCACAATAGGTACAGTGCTGCACACTGAGCATAAATAAACCACCTTGACAAGACAGCATCATTTGTCAACATTAGGTTCTTGTGAAGCAAAACCAAACAGTCAAGCTGACAGTCATTTACAGGAAAACATCTTGGCTGAAGTGTTGAAATAAACCTAATGCGTTTTTAATAACAGTATTGTTTTTATTACAAGAAAATACCAAAACATGCAGCCAAGGTAGGCAGAAAGTGAAGTTTAGAGCTAGATGGGACTCTCAAGCTGAGGATTAGAAGTAAAGCTTCCCTGGATTGTGGGTTGTTGCATGACACTGGTTGTGTATCTGTCAGTTGTTTACATACATACAGTATATAAGAAGAATTATCAACACGAACAGTAGCATTTACCTAGTATAGTATGGTATTATAATGCTAAAAAAGTAATGGATTATGCAAGTGTAGTTAACAGCTCTCTAAAAGACATGGCCATGTATCATTTTATTGATGCTATCTTGTTATTGAACTCTTAATGAGGCTATTTCCAGTAAACAATATGCATAACTGTCACCTGTGATGATTTCTAACAGTGAAAGCAGGTAAAGAAGACAACAGCACCATTCTAAATGGGCATGGACATTTGTGCAAAGCCTAAAATCAATGTTTAAATTGAATAAAATGGCCGACAAATAAATGATCATCTCAGTTCAGTTTCAACATATGGGAAATGGATTATTTTGCTAGAACTGCAGATCTGTTTACAGAGACCCAACAAACCAAAATTACATTTTCTTTTCTCTTTAACTGGATTACCCTGCAGTGCAGTGTACTGTCAATACATTACATAAAATGAACAGGTAGAGTTTGATCAGTCTTCTCTGTTTTTTTTCTCATCTGACTGGATTTTGAGCTCAATCCTTGGTGGCTACCTTCAGGACTCTGGACTGTACTGGTTCGCTATGTGAACTGTATTTTATGGTCCAAATGCTGAACTTACTGTAGCCTGAGTAACAGCCCTTGTAAGTCTTGTTACAATAGTGCTAGCAATACAGTGCCTTGAAGGGCTTCTCTGTTTTGCAGGGTAGTTAGTTGGCAACAGGCAGGAGCAGGTTGCAATTTTATTGCAGCACCTCTGTAATATTTCAAAGGCTTTAGTATCAGTGCTTTTAATTATTATTTCATGACTGTGACATTATGAAGGATGACAAATTTCCCCATCAGGGAAATGGATTATTTTGCTACAACAATACACACACGACCACACACCTGTATAATTTGAAGCTGAATGGAAACTATACCTTGAGCTATGTGGACTGTAATATTCTAAAAGGGTTAGTTAATTATTATTAATTATCCATATTATGCATAATTAGACTCTAATGTAATGTTTATGATGTGCTGTTGTGTCAGGTCTTCAATGAATGTATTTGTTAGCTCCAGCAAGACAAAATGCTGGACTCTCGTTGTAATTTTATCTCCACTGCTAAATATATTAAATCTGTGGCAAATTTCAGGTGGTTTTAGCAGAAGGAACTGAAGTATTATCATCACATGGAAGCTGTTCAATGAATCTGGCAGGTATTAACATTAAAATAAGATGCTGTATGGTCCGCTTTATTACAGCCCCATGAATCCAATGTTCCCACTTTGTTGTATCTAAAAATGTATGAATTTCCTCACTGACATAGTTTCTCTAGATACATAAAAGACTAGATTAAAGTGATGCCAACACACTTAAAATCACTGAAACTTAAATTATTATTAATTAAGGAAATGATTAATGTATGACAAAAGAAAATGGGGGGGGAGACACATTATTTAACATAAGTGATTACATGGTTGTAATATTATTGTACAGAATTAGTTTGCACAGAAATACAGTGGATGACTGTAGCACATCTGACACTTAAATTAAGAGGAACAAGAATCTCTCTAAAACCAGTGCAAGAAATGACATAAAAGTACTTCTCTAAGGCTTTGGGGTACAGTAATAGGTGTTGTCATTTGAAAGGCACACGCTCTGGATCACAGCCATAACCACTGGTTGGATGGGTTTCCACTCATCTCACTTAAAAATGGAAACTCTAGAGGAAAAGGCCTGCCTCTGTTTCCAAGCAGCTGTGGTTCAAAATGAGTGGAGGGGTGTGATTTTGGGGAGCAGTTCTTTTTTTTTTTTAAGTATTCCTTCTCACTCAAAGACCCTGTTGCATCCCACAAGCAAACTGTGCTCAGATGTAACTTGTCTTGTTCTATTTGGCCACAAATAACCAATAGCCCTGTTTCCTGACAGCATGGATGTTTGGTGTAATAATACACATCCAGTCTTTGAGTGTTGTTTGTCTGTGTACACGTGCGTGTGACAGCTCAGACAGACAGATTTGTAATTCAGCTCCAGTTTTTGTATGTCCAGGCCATCGGTTTCACTCTTATTATACTTTACATTAAAGAAGTGGGGTCATAAAACACAGTAAATTTGAAGGGTTTTTTTTTTTTCTTTTTACCAAAGTTTGAACATTATTCATCCAAGTGGACACATCTTTGCCCAACAGTATAGCTGTTTGTTTTGCTTTACCTTTGTAACCATCCACACCTACTGTAACATCATGCAACTTTAGGTAGAATTTGTGGCAGCAAACTGAACACGTTTTCTCCCCAGCAAGTCCTCCAAATTTGTTCCAATCTTACGATATGACCCATAAGACCCTTGCAGTGGCAGACTTAACCAGAGTTTGCTGCCATAGTAACAACCATTCATGATATATGACAATATCTATCTATCTTAAACTATTTGAACTATACACCTGAGTTATAACCACTGTGTTACTGGGCTTATAAGATATTTCTTTGCATTTTCAAAAATGTGGACACATGGCATGTGAATATATGTTTTGAAACACTCATTGACAGCTGATCACATGTCAATATGCATTCAGTCCATACTGACAGAACTTTGTCCAGTAATGACATGATGGAACAGAAAAACCATGAAAAAAAGTTCAGCCTTACTGAATCACCACTTTTAAAAACAATTACTGTATAAATAAATCACTTCTATATTCAAAAAATTCCATGCATCTGAGTGATAACGCACCATATTACGTCAAAACATGATTAATGCTCTGCAGCTTCTCATTTAAATAAAGATAGGGTTTTTGTTATTTTTATTCCATACAGCACATTATGCACGAACACAACCATATTTGAATTGGCTTTTCATGCACCAAATATTAAATTAAAAAGATAACAGAATAAATTATCGATGAGGTGGTGACTAAAACTCAACTTAAAATAGCTGAGCACATGAAAGAAAAAACAGACCAGGAAAATGAAACAAAATGCCTTTCAGAGTCTGGCAGCAGTTTGCTTTTTCCTAAACCTTCTTAATATTCTACAAAATACTAAACTCACCAAGTAAACAATAGATTTTCTCTCCCTAGTCTTTCCATGAAATAGGCACAAAACAAAAAATAACAGTGTCCTCATGGTTACTGAATTATATCTGGGCAGATAAACTCATACTGCAAGTGTAACATGCAGCACTAGGAGGTTGTTCTATACATTTAAACAGCCAAGTGTTTTACTTTATTGGAGAACAATGCTTGTTTATCTTTTCTGGCCCCTTATCCTTTCATTTCCAATAATCTCCTAAATACTGTATGTGTGAGTGTCCTACAGGCTGCTGCCATATGAGTGAGCACTGATTGGTTTAGCTTGCAGACATCCAATAGCCTCACCAAACCTTACACCACGGGACCTTTACTCTACAATGAACCCAGCAACAGCAGGAAAGAGT
>NW_018128642.1:17128-19251 GCF_001952655.1 Monopterus albus
CCCAGCAACCACAAACACCCCCCACAGCAGCCCCAACTACCACCACAGCTGCACAAAAAACCACAATAGCAGTACCAACTACCACGACAGCAGCCCCAACTACCACCACAGCTGCACCAACAACCACCACAGCTGCACCAACTACCACCACAGCAGCCACAATTATTTCCACCACTGCGCCAACAACCACCACAATAGTGGCAACTACCACCACAGCATCACACACAACCACCACAGCAGCTCCAACTACCACCGCTGCAGCACCAAAAACCACCACAGCAGCCCCAACTACGACCAAACCTGCAGCAACAACCACCACAGCTGCACCAACAACCACCATAGCAGCACCAAATACCACCACAATACTGTCAACTACCACCACAGCTGCACTAATGACAACCACAACAGCACCAACTACCACCAAAGCTGCGCCAACAACCACCACAGCAGCCCCAAATACCACCACAGCAGTGCCAACTACCACCACAGCAGCACCAACAACCACAGCTGCCCCAACAACCACCACAGCAGCCCCAAATACCACCACAGCAGTGCCAACTACCACCACAGCAGCACCAACAACCACAGCTGCCCCAACAACCACCACAGCAGCCCCAAATACCACCACAGCAGTGCCAACTACCACCACAGCAGCACCAACAACCACAGCTGCCCCAACAACCACCACAGCAGCCCCAAATACCACCACAGCAGTGCCAACTACCACCACAGCAGCACCAACAACCACAGCTGCCCCAACAACCACCACAGCAGCCCCAAATACCACCACAGCAGTGCCAACTACCACCACAGCAGCACCAACAACCACAGCTGCCCCAACAACCACCACAGCAGCCCCAAATACCACCACAGCAGTGCCAACTACCACCACAGCAGCACCAACAACCACAGCTGCCCCAACAACCACCACAGCAGCCCCAAATACCACCACAGCAGTGCCAACTACCACCACAGCAGCACCAACAACCACAGCTGCCCCAACAACCACCACAGCAGCCCCAAATACCACCACAGCAGTGCCAACTACCACCACAGCAGCACCAACAACCACAGCTGCCCCAACAACCACCACAGCAGCCCCAACAACCACTACAATAGGGCCAACTACCAACATAGCAGCCTCATCTACCACCACAGCTACACCAACAACGAACACACTGGCGCCAAATACCACCACAGCAGAAACTACCACCACAGCAGATCCAACAACCACCACAGCAGCAGCAACAACCACCACAGCTGGACCAACAAGCAATACAGGTGCAACAACAACTACAGCAGTAGAAACTACCACCACGGTTGCACCAACAACCACCACAAGTGCAACAACAACTATAGCAAGAGAAACTACCAACACAGTTGCGCTAACAACCACCACAGGTACAACAACAACCACCACATCAGCCACAACTACCACCACAAGTTCACCAATTATAACAACTGAAAACTCAAAAACCACCACAGCTGAACCAACAACCACAACAGCAGCCCCAACAACCACCACAGCAACCTCAACAACTACCACCACACTTTCACCAACAACAGCAACCTCAACCACCACCACAGCTGCACCAACAACCACAACAGCAGCCCCAACTACCACTACAGCTGCACCAACAACCACCACGGGTGCACCCACAACTACAGCAGGTGCAACCATTACCACAGCTTCAACAACTGCCACAACAGCAGTCTCAACAACCACCACAGCAGCACCAACTACCAACAGAGAAGTAGCAACTACCACTACAAATGCACCAACTACAACTACAGTAGCGCAAACAACCACCACATCTTCAACAAGAACCACCAAAGGTGCCCCAACAACCACCACATCTTCAACAACAACCACCAAAGGTGCCCCAACAACCACAACACACAGCTGCACAAACAACCACTGAAGCTGCACCAACTACCACCACAAAGGTGTCAACTACCACCACAGCAGAACCAACTACCACCACAGCAGCGTCAACTACCACCACATTGGTGCCAATAACCAACACGGCAGCACTAATGACAACCACAGCAGCACCAACTACGACCACAGCTGTGCCAACAGCCACCACAGCTGCGCCAACTACCACCACAGAAGCACTTAC
>NW_018128642.1:19477-23261 GCF_001952655.1 Monopterus albus
GCCCACAATCCCCCCCACAATAGTGCAAATCCCCCCCACAGCAACATTATCGACAACCATATCAGCACCAACTACCACCACAGCTGCGCCAACAACCACAAGAGCAGCCCCAACATCCACCACAGCAGCCCCAACTACCACCACAGCTGCAGCAACCACCACAGCTGTAACAACTATGACCACAGCAGCATCAACTACCACCACAGCACCAACTACCACCACAATAGTGCCAACAAACACCACAGCAGAACCAACTTCCACTACAGCTGCCCCATCTACCACCACAGCAGCGCCAACTACCACCACAGCAGTGCCAACTACCACCACACCAGCAGTAACGACAACCACAGCAGCACCAACTACCACCATAGCTGCGCCAACTACCGACACAGCAGCGTCAACTACCACCACCGCAGCCCCAACTACCACCACAGCTGCGCCAACCACCAGCTGCACCTACAAACACCACAATAGTGTCAACTACCACCACAGCAGCCCCAACAACCACCACAGCAGCACCAACTACCACCACAGCTGCACCAACAACCACAACAGCAGCCCCAACTACCACCACAGCAGTGCCAACTACCACCATAGTAGCACCAACAACCACCACAGTAGCCCCAACTACCACTACAGCTGCGCCAATTACCACCACAATAGTGCAAATTACCCCCACAGCAACATTATCGACAACCATATCAGCACCAACTACCACCACAGCTGCGCCAACTACCACCACAGCAGCCCCAACAACCACTACAATAGGGCCAACTACCAACATAGCAGCCTCATCTACCGCCACAGCTACACAAACAACGACCACAGTTGCGCCAAATACCACCACAGCAGATCCAACAACCACCACAGCAGCCCCAACTACCACCACAGCTGCGCCAACTACCACCACAGCAGCCCCAACAACCACTACAATAGGGCCAACTACCAACATAGCAGCCTCATCTACCGCCACAGCTACACAAACAACGACCACAGTTGCGCCAAATACCACCACAGCAGATCCAACAACCACCACAGCAGCCCCAACTACCACCACAGCTGCGCCAACTACCACCACAGCAGCCCCAACAACCACTACAATAGGGCCAACTACCAACATAGCAGCCTCATCTACCGCCACAGCTACACAAACAACGACCACAGTTGCGCCAAATACCACCACAGCAGATCCAACAACCACCACAGCAGCCCCAACTACCACCACAGCTGCGCCAACTACCACCACAGCAGCCCCAACAACCACTACAATAGGGCCAACTACCAACATAGCAGCCTCATCTACCGCCACAGCTACACAAACAACGACCACAGTTGCGCCAAATACCACCACAGCAGATCCAACAACCACCACAGCAGCCCCAACTACCACCACAGCTGCGCCAACTACCACCACAGCAGCCCCAACAACCACTACAATAGGGCCAACTACCAACATAGCAGCCTCATCTACCGCCACAGCTACACAAACAACGACCACAGTTGCGCCAAATACCACCACAGCAGATCCAACAACCACCACAGCAGCCCCAACTACCACCACAGCTGCGCCAACTACCACCACAGCAGCCCCAACAACCACTACAATAGGGCCAACTACCAACATAGCAGCCTCATCTACCGCCACAGCTACACAAACAACGACCACAGTTGCGCCAAATACCACCACAGCAGATCCAACAACCACCACAGCAGCCCCAACTACCACCACAGCTGCGCCAACTACCACCACAGCAGCCCCAACAACCACTACAATAGGGCCAACTACCAACATAGCAGCCTCATCTACCGCCACAGCTACACAAACAACGACCACAGTTGCGCCAAATACCACCACAGCAGATCCAACAACCACCACAGCAGCCCCAACTACCACCACAGCTGCGCCAACTACCACCACAGCAGCCCCAACAACCACTACAATAGGGCCAACTACCAACATAGCAGCCTCATCTACCGCCACAGCTACACAAACAACGACCACAGTTGCGCCAAATACCACCACAGCAGATCCAACAACCACCACAGCAGCCCCAACTACCACCACAGCTGCGCCAACTACCACCACAGCAGCCCCAACAACCACTACAATAGGGCCAACTACCAACATAGCAGCCTCATCTACCGCCACAGCTACACAAACAACGACCACAGTTGCGCCAAATACCACCACAGCAGATCCAACAACCACCACAGCAGCCCCAACTACCACCACAGCTGCGCCAACTACCACCACAGCAGCCCCAACAACCACTACAATAGGGCCAACTACCAACATAGCAGCCTCATCTACCGCCACAGCTACACAAACAACGACCACAGTTGCGCCAAATACCACCACAGCAGATCCAACAACCACCACAGCAGCCCCAACTACCACCACAGCTGCGCCAACTACCACCACAGCAGCCCCAACAACCACTACAATAGGGCCAACTACCAACATAGCAGCCTCATCTACCGCCACAGCTACACAAACAACGACCACAGTTGCGCCAAATACCACCACAGCAGATCCAACAACCACCACAGCAGCCCCAACTACCACCACAGCTGCGCCAACTACCACCACAGCAGCCCCAACAACCACTACAATAGGGCCAACTACCAACATAGCAGCCTCATCTACCGCCACAGCTACACAAACAACGACCACAGTTGCGCCAAATACCACCACAGCAGATCCAACAACCACCACAGCAGCCCCAACTACCACCACAGCTGCGCCAACTACCACCACAGCAGCCCCAACAACCACTACAATAGGGCCAACTACCAACATAGCAGCCTCATCTACCGCCACAGCTACACAAACAACGACCACAGTTGCGCCAAATACCACCACAGCAGATCCAACAACCACCACAGCAGCCCCAACTACCACCACAGCTGCGCCAACTACCACCACAGCAGCCCCAACAACCACTACAATAGGGCCAACTACCAACATAGCAGCCTCATCTACCGCCACAGCTACACAAACAACGACCACAGTTGCGCCAAATACCACCACAGCAGATCCAACAACCACCACAGCAGCCCCAACTACCACCACAGCTGCGCCAACTACCACCACAGCAGCCCCAACAACCACTACAATAGGGCCAACTACCAACATAGCAGCCTCATCTACCGCCACAGCTACACAAACAACGACCACAGTTGCGCCAAATACCACCACAGCAGATCCAACAACCACCACAGCAGCCCCAACTACCACCACAGCTGCGCCAACTACCACCACAGCAGCCCCAACAACCACTACAATAGGGCCAACTACCAACATAGCAGCCTCATCTACCGCCACAGCTACACAAACAACGACCACAGTTGCGCCAAATACCACCACAGCAGATCCAACAACCACCACAGCAGCCCCAACTACCACCACAGCTGCGCCAACTACCACCACAGCAGCCCCAACAACCACTACAATAGGGCCAACTACCAACATAGCAGCCTCATCTACCGCCACAGCTACACAAACAACGACCACAGTTGCGCCAAATACCACCACAGCAGATCCAACAACCACCACAGCAGCCCCAACTACCACCACAGCTGCGCCAACTACCACCACAGCAGCCCCAACAACCACCACAGCAGCCCCAACTACCACCACAGCTGCGCCAACTACCACCACAGCAGCCCCAACAACCACTACAATAGGGCCAACTACCAACATAGCAGCCTCATCTACCGCCACAGCTACACAAACAACGACCACAGTTGCGCCAAATACCACCACAGCAGATCCAACAACCAC
>NW_018128643.1:0-4323 GCF_001952655.1 Monopterus albus
ATGGTAACAAGAACTGGAGCCCAACATCAGCATAAAGCCCAAACGTAGGAAAACAAACATCAGAACATAAATCCTGCTGGAATCATCATAAAGCCAAAACATGGGAAAAACAGAGTATAAAAAGGAAAACAAACAACAGGATTAAATCAAAGGATGATTTACTGATTCCGGCCTGTTCTCAAAACTCGAATATAGAAAACTGATCTACGGCCCGTGCCTTGCTTTTGGCCCTCTACTCCAAACCACCTAGTCATTGGACAAAGTGGGGAGGGTCATTGAGTTACTTCCCTAATACCTAACCTGCCTGTGCCTCGGACAATGGGCTCTTGTATAAACTTAAAGCCATTCTTTCTAACTTTACTAAACATGACCCACCCCGCTCCCTGTGGGACCTTGGGAGGGAGACTGGGTCTTGAATAAGCATAATCCGGCCGGTAGTGGTAGCAGGTTAGTCAATCACCCACTACTTATGCTCTGAACCTTTCTCTTTGACCGGGTTCCATGGTGGGGGGAAGGGGACTGGTTTGGGGACAGGAGGAAAGTGGAGGGTAATCAATCTCCTGCCTCAGCCCCTTTTCCATCCCGCTTCCATCCAAACGACCGTGGAGAATTCTTAAATCGCTTGGAAAATTGGACCTCTCAAATCAACCGTTTTAATTTACTAAGCCAGGAAACCTCATGACCTTGGCAAACCATGAAGAGGAAAGGAGACAAAATGGAAACCCAAATAGGGAAAACAATCAGGACCTAATTAAAGGAGGATTTACTTCTTTATTTATTCATCATAAAACCCAAACACGGAAAACAAACAAAATTTAATCAAATGAGGATCTACTGATTCCGGCCTATACTCAAAACTCGAATATAGAAAACCAATCTACGGGATATAACGGAGAAGAAATAAACTACACTAAGTAAAGATGGCAACAAGTGCGAAGAGCATAAGTGACATGTGGCAGACCGTGCCTTGCCTTTGGCCCTCAGCTCCAAACCACCTAGTCGTTGGATGAAGTGGGGAGGGTCATCGAGATACTTCCCTAACACATAGCCTATGTAGGCTACAAGACACCACTGCCAGCATTAAAATGAGAAATGTGGAGCATCTCATTAATTTATAAGCTACTTTAAACTAGATTTCACAAATATGAAAATACTTCATTTTCTGGTTCTGTAATGACCTGTTTGAATAAAAAGCACAACAGTCTGCAGTTGACCAGTTACATGTCCTGCTGACCTCAGTAAAATGAACCAGTAAAATCATGTTTGCAAGGACAACATGCAAGATAATTGCGAGTAAAGTTGTGCTGATTGGACAATAATGACACCGGAGTGGTGTCAAGCTAAATGGTTTGCTGACTCTGCAAAAAAGCTGATTTCTACTCAAGTACAACACATTTGAGGACTTGTCGTGGCTAGAGTGTGATACTGACTAAATTAATTCAGACAAATAAATACAATTTAAAGGATCATTTAATATTACAGTTATTCTGAATAGAGTAGTATTTAAACACATAATCTTGTAGTTAGGGAACAGAGAACAGAGATCAGAGAACAGAGACTCTCCTCTTGCGATGGAATAAATAGCCTAAGACGATTGTCAGAAGCACCAGTCAGTCAGGTCATTTGTTGTTGGTCCCGAGTCAGTCAGTGTCTCCCCCAGCCGGCTGGGTCCCCAAAAGGTACATGGTTTACTGTTCACGGCAGCATGGTCATCCTGTCTCTCCCAGGCTCACTCTTTTTATCAGCTCGGCAACTGACTATATAGCTATTTCCCAACTTCCTGGAATTTGTCAGTCTTGACGTCCATCGAGCCCCCACCCTTCTCACTCCTCTATTCTGGGAACCCCCTAGCCTATACTGGAAAACAGGAAACTTGACTCCCAATGTTCCTGCAGAGGCCCTCACAAAAGAGCAGAGAGTTTATCTCTGACCATACTTGGGATTCTAACGAACATTGACCTATCAACTATGCTAATAAGTATTAACTATATTAAGTTTGCTTTTACCACTCTGAGATGTACTTCGAAAACAGGTAACATCTTGACCACTTACATAAGCCCATTGTCCAACTCACATGAACTTAATGAACCCATAACCACTCAGCTCTCCCTCACACAAGCTAATAACAAATAATGTCTATATGAACTACATACTGTTCTATTACATATTTCTTCTGGAATCTGGTTTATTGCTAACCACTACAGACTCACCCGCAATCTTGCTCTCCAACTGAGGCACCGAAGTTAACGTTACCACAGACAAGTAGAGCAGTGTCCGTTCTACAGCCTGGCCTGACTGTCATACCCCTACAGGTTACTTGCCCCGAAGAAGACTCATGGGTTTAAACGTTGACTATACATTCTAAATACATCATAAGTTTTCTGTGTGTGACCATATTTATACACACCTGGCCAATAAAGCTGATTATGATTTACAGGATCCATATTACACAAAGTAAAATGTTTAAAATGGGTTTCAATGACACAGACACCTGTTCACAGTACACTCTGGGTTATGTTCATGCTACTTGGACCTGCCAACCAGTTCATTCCCACTGTATAGAAGTGACAGAGAAATTCTCCACTATCTTGGGCTGTAGAATCCCTCCTTCTCCATCACTTTGCTTGCTCGTTAATATCACAGAAGTTGACCACCTACCAATTAAATATAAAAACCCACTCCTTGTTTCTCTATTGCCAAGAAAACCTTTCAAACCTGGAAAACAACAAATCTCTACACCTAAATCAGTGGACCAACCTTCTCATAGAATACATCACACTAGAGAATATGGCATCCATGCATAAGAATAGTTCATTAGCATTTAATGACACATGGAACCTATTTTTAACACAGTTTGAAATTGAGCTAAACACCTGGGGCAGAGGCCATGCACATTCCCACCAACCTCTAAAAACATAAGCTGCTTCTATTAGTAGTATTTTTATAATTTTTGTTTTTGTTATTATTATTATTTATCTTACCATTATTGCAGTCAGCATTTATAGCATTTATTCTTATATTGTTTATTTTTTCTTTTTTTTTTTTTTGTGTTTCTTACATTATTTTGGCTTCCATTGTTATTATTATTATTAACTCAGGAGTGATGCTGGAGCAAGGCAGGAGAGTTGAGCTGGCACTGGGCTGGCGACAACTCATGAGCGATGGTGGAACAAAGCTGGAGAGCACAGGCTAAGAAGACAAGGTAGAGAAATCAGAATTTTATGGGATGAATTAGCCACCGTAGGGTCGGCAGAAACAAAACAAACTAGTGAGGAAAGGACGCCAGCACCAGGGTTAAATGGAGAACAGTTAATGAGCCGATTGTGAACAGTTGTGCAGCTCGTCTCCTGGCATGCCCTGTTGCTCAACTTCACTGCCTGATCGTGGGGGAGAGGAAGTGCTGGCAGAAGTCCTAACATGATCAGTCCCCAGAAACCTATTTTCATTTATCCAAACAATAAGCCTTGGGTTTCCAAAAATGTCAAAAATTTGATAAATCAGAGAAACATCAGCTTTAATCAGTGGGGCACAGGGAACTTTCAAAACAGGTGAAGATGAAGATATAAAAACAAGGTTGAAAACCTTTGGACCTTGGGCAACTTATGCCCGGCATAAGAGGATCTGAAAAACATGTTGGGGATGCAGTCACAAAAATGTGCAATTTATTTGAATAGGTCAAGTGATTTGGACCTTTTTAATGAAATGTTTTTAATCATCGCTTTAATGAAACCCACGTCGGAGTTCAGGAAAAGCAGGTCATGTACTGAAGAAACAGGACACAGCCGAGAACAGGATGAAGAGGTAAGGTGCTGGTGAGCAGCTTATCCAGCGAGAGAGCGTGATGTGTAATTTTCCCACACACTGGGGAGCAGGATGAACAGGTGAGTAGCAATGAACCAGCAAGGGGCAAATGGAAAAATGGGTGTATATTAAGGAGCTGAACCGGGAACTAACAAGCTGCAGGTGGAGGTGATCAGAGCTGATTTCACTGATGTGGCAGAGCAGTAGGGAGAGAGAAAAAAGCAACACAAAAACAGGAAGCAATACATGACTTATCTGTTTGCTCCCTGCTTTTCCTGATCTCCAGTGAGGGTGAGACATCTTTAGTGTGCTCTCCTGCTGAGTATGCAATGCATCTGAATGCCATCCTGCTTACCCTGATCTCCGGTGTGGCTTCTGCCTGCAACTGCCCTCCATAACTGAAGCAAACCCTCTGCTCACTTCCTCGTCCCTCTGCCTGCTTCATCCCCAGCTCCACACTGCCTGACCAAGGCCAACGGAGCCTTCCTGTCCAGTCCAGAACCTGCTCTGCCTTAGTCCCGT
>NW_018128643.1:8143-13538 GCF_001952655.1 Monopterus albus
TTCCTCTGAATGCTGTCCTGTACTTCCTCGTTCCACCACCACGTTTCCTTATCTTCTTTCCTCCTTCCAGATGACACACCTAGCACTTTCCTACCTGTCTCCCTGATCACTTCTGCTGTAGTTTCCCAGTCATCTGGAAGTTCTTCCTGACCACCCAAAGCCTGTCTCAACTTCTGTCTGAATTCCTCACAACATTCTTCCTTTTGCAACTTATCATCACATTTTATTATTGAGAGATCTCACAGCACAAGATCTCATCACACCCCTAACAGTGATAAACGAGGAAGATCAATATCCAAGGGAGAGACTGAAACACAGGAGAGGAGGGAGGAGGGGGAGTCATCAGAGATAAATCAGCTGTATGACACACAACTTTGCTCAGAAAGCTGTGACTGTTCAGCAACTTCACCTCTCCTCCCCTCTCTCTGATGATGGAGGAAGATGAATTATGCTATCTACAGTTCCTCAACACATCTTGCAAAAAGCACACACGTCCTCATTCTGAGACAATGCTTGGTTACATTGGACTGTCCTTTATCTCTCTGCTGACTGCATTTCTCAACCTGCTAGTCATCATCTCCATCTCCCACTTCAGGCAGAGATAAATGTCTTAGCATTGATCATATTTGTTAAAGTGAGACACTGAAATCTGTGACATCTGAACATTACATCCTTGTGGTTTGATAACATATTTGTTCAAAAGCAGAGCATTAGGTACCATAACATAATGTAGTTATAACACTTACTGTTTAGTTATGCTATAGTTTGAACTGTCATTACTGTTTTATTAAGCCACTATTTGTATTTTTGATAATATTGTAATATTAACATTGAGGATTTTCTCTTATTACAGACAGCTCTACACCCCCACCAACATCCTCCTCCTCTCTCTGGCTGTTGCTGACTTCATCGTTGGCCTGCTTGTGATACCGTTACAAATCTTCTTAGCAGAACCCTGCTGGTTCCTGGATGACCTGGTGTGTGTTCTGTTTTATGTTTTAGTATTTTCAATTATCAATGTCTCAATAG
This sequence comes from Monopterus albus, assembly GCF_001952655.1. NCBI lineage: Eukaryota > Metazoa > Chordata > Actinopteri > Synbranchiformes > Synbranchidae > Monopterus > Monopterus albus. The sequence goes on from NW_018128643.1 coordinate 9,173, forward strand.
GGAACATGGTTCTCATATCAGTCGACCGTTATGTGGCTATCTGTGACCCTCTGCGCTACCCCACCAAAATTACTCAAAAGAGAGTGCAAATCTTTGTTCTCCTGTGTTGGATTTATGCTGTTTTCTACAGCTTTCTGCTTTTATATGATAACCTGAAACAACCAGGACGGTATAACTCCTGCTATGGAGAATGTGTAATTACCTATAATGGAGCTGTTGACATTGTGTTAATGTTTATCCTTCCCATCACTGCCATCATCATTCTGTATATGAGAGTGTTTGTGGTGGCTGTGTCTCAGGCCCGTGCCATGCGCTCCCACATTGCAGCTGTCACACTGCAGCGTTCAGTGACTGTAACTGCTAAGAAATCAGAGATGAAAGCAGCCAGGACTCTTGGTGTCCTTGTTGCTGTGTTTCTCATGTGTTACTGCCCATCATATTGCATCTCTCTCTCCGGCTATGACCTCATTATGGGTTCATCAGCTAACACTTTTATTAATTTTCTGGTATATTTTAACTCCTGTCTAAACCCTGTGATCTACGCCTTTTTCTACCCGTGGTTCAGAAAATCTGTTAAACTTATTGTTACACTTGAGATATTGCAGCCTAACTCCTGTGAGGCCAACATACTGTAGAGAGAAACTGTGGAGAGACTGAGAAAAGACACATGACCTTTTCCATGAAGGGACAAATGTCTTTTTATGTTGCTGCTGCTGAATCACTAAAATGAAGAGGATTCAGCCAGGATAAACTAAAATTTATCTTCTCTTGATTAATGTTGACCTTATTTTCAATGTGTAGTGATTGTTTTCTCTTTTCCATCTTTATTCATCCCATGTAACAACAGTTCAGCCACACCCTGTCCTCCAGTTATACATCCTGTAATCTTTGCAGTCTCCCTGTGTTTGCCATAGAAAGTTTTTCTATGTAGAATATAGGACTATAACATATATTAATATTACTTAAATAAGATTCACAATCAAAAGAAATACTTTTGCACTGTATTCATTTTAAATGTATTTTCCAATTGTGCAGTGTAAATGATGTCTAACCTATCCAGAATAAACCCTACATCTGTCATATTTCTTTGCATGATTAATTTATTATGGTTTATATAAATACCAGAAATGAAAAAAATGAGCTTTTGAGACACTGGGTAAGTTAAATAAACTCACAAAATTATCATATCTAAACCTAATGTAAAAAATATACAGAAACCTGGTGTAAGATGTGTTCATACTGTTCAAAAATGCAATAGTTTTCACCATGTTTTGTACATATTATAATACTGAATAATATAATAACTAGGATGTAATTAGTTATTTCACACTGAATAATGATAAATGCAAGTTTTCATTACAATGATACAACTAGACATAATATATGTACTGAAAGAAATTAGAAATCATGATCTGATTCGAGGTCTATGGAGGTCACAATGACCTCACTTTCTGTTTGTTAGTCACTGTATTATAGAGATACACTGGCGAGACTGAAAACAGACATGACTTTGGGTTAACTAAGAATTGTTTTCTTATATTTACTTGATATAATTAGTTATAATATGCAATGACTGTTTTCGGTCTGTTCCAACTTTCTTCCTCATGTAACCGTTCAAGCACACACTGTTCTCAGGTTATACATTATACTGTATATGCTTTGCAAAAAGTGTATCCTTGTCTGTCACAAAATGTTTTTGAATGTACATTATATAAACTGTTTTTGTACTGCAGTAGCTTCTCAGCTACTGGTAACTTTGTTACCAAGAGACTCAGTAGAGACTGCGGTCTCTACTGAGGGCACGGGATGCGGCATTCAGATCTGGAGACCCACTATCATTGTGGGTAGCAAGGAGGGATTTGCGCACTGAAATTAAAAGGGCAAAGGCCAGTTACATCTTAAAAGACAGGGTCATTTTTCCACCAATGACCCTCAGAACATGTGGCAGGCCATCAAGGCCATCACAGACTACAGTAGGAGACATATTGAATGCTCTCGGGATCTCTCCCTGATGCACTGAACACATTTACGCCCAATTCAAAGAGTCTATCTCTCCCTGATGCCCTGAACACATTTACGCCCAATTCAAAGAGTCCAACCCCTCCCCGGTCCCCAGTTCCAGGCTCACAGTTTTACCTGGTGAGATCAACCTCAGTGTGTCTGCTGCGGATGTGAGGTGGACCCTGCAGAGGATTAACCCCAGAAAGCGGCAGGCTTGGCCAATATCCCGGGACGGGTCCTGAGAGAATGTGCCAGTGAACTTACCGATGTGGTGCGACTATGGTTCAGTGGGTTGAACAGTTATCTCTCAACTGGAGAGTTGGGGGTTTGAATTTTGGTGCCTGCAATCCACATGTTGAAGTGTCCTTGGGCAAGACACTGAACCCCCAACTTGCCCCGGTTCTGTACCGGAAACAAATTCCTTGTGTGTAACATACTTGGCCAAATAAAGGTGATTATCCTTATTATTATCCTTATCCTCACTCTCTCAAGCTGTGGTGCCAACATGTCTCAAAACAGCTACCATCATCCCAGTGCCCAAGAACTCAGTACCCTCAGGCATGAATAACTATCATCCAGTGGCTCTCACCCCAATAGTCATGAAATGCTTTGAAGCGGCTTGTTGGCACCACTGTGGACCCCATCATTATGCCTACAGGAAGAGCCAGTCTGCGTCAGATGCAGTGTACTCTGTTATCCACACTGCTCTTGTCCACCTGGAGAGCAGAGACACCTACAGTATGTCAGGCTGCTCTTCCTGGACTTCAGTTCTGCATTTAACACAATCATCTCACAGACTCTAGTACACAAACTCCTGCTGCGTGGTGTAAAGGCATCCCTCTGCAATTGGGTCCTGGACTTTCTGACTAACAGGTCTCTGATAGTTAAAGTCCACGGCATCTCATCCTTGTCCATCATGCTTAATACCAGCTCTCCCCAGCAATGTGTCCTAAGCCCCTGCTGTGCACACTACTTACTCATGATTGCACAGCCAGGTACCCAAGCAATCTTGTAAAGTTTGCAGATGACAGAGCGGTTGTGGGATTAATATCCCACAATGGCAAGTCTGTGTACAGAAGGGAGGTGGACAATCTTGTGGACTGGTGCAGGGCAAACAACCTCTGCATCAATGTGGACAAGACGAATGAGATGGTGGTGGACTTTAGGAGGAGTGGCCACACCCCACTTCCTCTTTTCAACAAAACAAATTGTTTCCAGCATTAAGTATTTAGGGCTTCACATTTCTAGGGACTTTACATGGACCATTAATACAGCTACCAACATAAAGAAGGCCCACCAGTGTCTATATTTTCTAAGGAGGCTTAAGCGGGCTGGCCTGGATGCTGCGCTTTTAGCAGCCTTCTACCGGTGTGTGGTGGAGAGCATCCTGACATCCTCCATCATGGTCTGGTATGGGAGCTGCTCTGCCGCTGACAGGAAGGTGCTGCAGAGGGTCATTAAAACGGTCCAAAAACCATCATACACTGCAGTCTGCTTTCCATTGAGAACATCTACAATAGCAGGCACATGACCACACCTTTTATTGTGGGCAGCCTAAGGCACACCTGTGCAATAATCATGCTGTCTAATCAGCATCTTGATATGCCACACCTGTGAGGTGGATGGATTATCTCGGCAAAGGAGAAGTGCTCACTAACACAGGTTTAGAGAGATTTGTGAACAATATTTGAGAGAAATAGGCCTTTTGTGTACATAGAGCTTTGACTTCAGCTCATGAAAAATGGGGTCAAACACAAAAGTGTTGAGTTTATAATTTTGTTCAGTGTACGTACACATACATGTATATATTGTATTTATATTATTGAAAATTGCTTATTTAACCACTTTCTCCACTATCAACAAACCAGGAATTGTATTAGAGGTTGCTCTACCCTGACCCCAGCAGCTGGGGCATGCAATTAGGGGTCACTTTTGGTGTTTCTCTAGGGTGCTCAGCATCGGGGAGGAAGGCCAGGTCACTGTTTCCTTTTTGTAACTACATACAGTATAACATCACTGTCAAGGTCAGGGGCTGACCCCAAGCTGTTTCAGGACCCAACATTCAACTATTAAAATGAACCATGATGAACAGTAAAACAAAGGGAAGGTTTAACTTAAACATGACACAAGGATGTTGCTGTCCTGCTACCCTGCATGACCTCACCCTGCTGAGCTGCTCCAGAGCTCCCCAAGTATTGGCCTCACCTCGTGCTGGTGGTTCAGAACGGGGGCATCACCAGTACACTCCTTTGCTGATTTAGCCCCAACCCTTTTTTTTTTGTTTTCTTCTACCCCCCCTTTTCTTTATTAAATTTGTTAATTTATTTTGTTTAATTTTTTTGTCTCTTTTTGTCAGGTTTGCCCC
>NW_018128643.1:13882-18486 GCF_001952655.1 Monopterus albus
GTTCTGCTCCATATTCCTTCACCTGGTTGTACACGTATTTTCACTGTAAATAAATAGAGCACTTCTTGCACCGAAGTCAGCTACCTGGGTTCGTCATTTTTTACTCGCTCACCTCCCAACCAGAGTGTTTCTAATACTTTTGTAAATGTTTGTAGTCTTATCTTCTGTGTTATGTCCTTTGTCCTGTAAACGTGTTATTGCATTTTGCAATAAAGGAAAAAAAATGTTTGCAAGGACAACATGCGGAATAGTAGTGAGCAAACTCGTGCTGATCAGACAATAATGAACACTGGAGCAGTGTTAAGGTAAATTGTTTGCCCACTCCATTTCTTTAATCTAAAACCTACGGATAACTCTAGGTTCAAAATTCTAAACAGCAGGGCCTAGGTTATTTGTCATCATGTTTGTACATCCCAAATGCAAAAATATATATATATATTTTACATAAAAATGTTTGCAAGGACAACATGCGGAATAGTAGTGAGCAAACTCGTGCTGATCAGACAATAATGAACATTGGAGCAGTGTTAAGGTAAATGGTTTGCCCACTCCCTTTCTTTAATCTAAAACCTATGGATAACTCTAGGTTCAAAATTCTAAACAGCAGGGCCTAGGTTATTTGTCATCATGTTTGTACATCCCAAATGCAAAAATATATATATATATTTTACATCAAATGTAGAAAACAACAAAGCACATTTACTCAAATGCTACAGTTACTTATTTAATGAAACATTTTCTGCTATGTCATACTTTGACCACACTGTATGTTAAAGGGAAATACTAGATTCACTAGGTATCTTTAGGTACTTCAGGTACTTCTCAGATCATTAAAGCATAAAACTTCATTGATGTGAAATTAAAGTTACACAACAGTACTGTATGTAAAGTACTTTTTTTTTTTTGAAAAAGTTAATTCAACCTTTGTGTCATGTGGACCACAATGAGCATGAAGAAAGGAAAGAAGAGCAAAGAACTGTCTGCTCCCCAGACTTAGAAGTTCCAGAAGTGCTCTCTATAACCTGCATCTGTTCTACATGGCTTGCATCTGGGTTTGACAAGCCAAGAGCTTGAATGATCGCCAAAGCTGGACCTTTGAGAGTCTCAACTATTCTGCATCACTTCTCTTTCTCTGAGCATTCATGCTCTTCTATCATAAACTTTGCCTGGTCAAGCCAGCTATTCAAACATTCCTCACCTGGTGGAACAGGGATGACACCAGGCAACGTCCTTAAACAGCAATAATTATTATCTGATGGTTTTGTGGTTCTGCGTATTATATCACCAACGCTGTGCGGATTATTGACTCTGGATTGATATTCCATGATGTGGTGGAACTACACATTTTCTTAATATCTTCCATTGTTTTTCCTTCAGTTTCCAGAAATTGGCTTAATTTCTCTGAGAAGTTGTCTGAACTAGGGGCATCTGGTTGAGCTACAACTACTCTCCAGTTCTAACCTCCTGTGGGTGAGATCACCTCTGGGGGCACTTTTGAAGGTGTTTTCTGCTCACAGAATTCACACAACACCTTTAGTGCTTGGTGTTCTGCATCAAACGTCTTGCCTCCCACTCTCACTTTACCCAGTGCTTTTATATTTTCCAGTGTGGCAAATGTCATCATCTTCAGGGACAGCATGTACCATAAGGATAAGGAGGATAATCACCTTTATTGGCCAAGCATGTTACACACAAGGAATTTGTTTCCAGTACAGAACTGAGGAAGCCATCAGCGGCGTCAACTCAGGTGATGGCTCTAACCATCGGGGGCAACTTGGGGGTTCAGTGTCTTACCTAAGGACACTTCGACATGTAGACTGCAGGCACCGAGATTCGAATAAGGGCATGTGTTAGCCCCCTCTACACCAGTAACATAATTCCAACTGTGAAAAATTACTTGTCATATTTGCTGCGTTCTCATTTGACATGCAATCTGCTTAACCTAACTGGCAAACAACAAAATTTCACTTAACACAACTAAAGGGAATATATTTATTTAAAGTTTTTTCTGGCTGTGGCTTACGAGGTAGGGCAAGTCGTCCTCTGACCAGCAAGTTGGTGGTTCGACTCCCGGTCTCCCCGCATGCCTAAGTGTCCCTGAGCAAGACACTGAACCCCGAACTGCTCCTGGTGGCTTGACTAGCGCCGTTGTGTGGCAGTCTTGTTGTCATCGGTGTGTGAATGGGTGAATGGTGTATGATCTCCTGTAAAGCGCTTTGGCCAGTGCAACACACTGTGAAAAATGCGCTATATAAATACAGTCCATTTACCATTTACCATTTTTCTTTTCTTTTCACTACTAAAACCATCCCAGCAGTGCCTCCAATTTTTGTAGATCTTGTACACCTCTATATTATACTTTGAGACAGATAAACATGTCATCACAAAGCATTTACCTCAGAAATCTCCTTTTACACAGTGGTAAACTCTGCATTCACCAGGTAATGAAAACAATTCTCCAGTAGTTTTACTCTCTCTTGCTACGTCTGTGTCTCTTGCCTTTTTGCTCTCTGCAGCTTATGTTTCTGGCTAAGGGATATCCTGGTTGTCCCACTTTAGCACTATTTTGATTGATGTTGATGAATGAACAGCCAGTTGCAAATAAGGAAGGTCAAGATTGACAGTGTGATGTCCTGCAAGGTTAGTACGACTGACCACGCTACTGGCATGTACACAACAATCTATGTGCATGTGTACAAACAACATTTTTTACTGCTACCCTTTTAAAGCTTTTAACTGAACTCTTTTAAATTAACTATGAAATTACATTCTAATTCTGCAAATAAAATGAAATGGCATGGCATAAAATAAAGTTTTAACTGATAATATACAGTATATACAGATATTTATTTATTTGGCCTATACATTTTTGCAGGCAGGGCTACATTAAAACAATGAATTAGCTTCTTAAACCTAACTGAAAGCTAAAAAAATTAGGTGTACTTGTGTTGTACTTCTACACAGAAGCAACTCAATTTCTACAAGTCTCATGAACTCTCACTGGTGAGACTTTATGCAGTAGTTTAAGGATTTCCTTGAATAGTCATATTCCTTTGGCTGTGCACATTCATGTAAGCTTGCCTGACATCCATTATAAAATTTTTCAACTGCATGCAGGTTTGTGGATATATTTTACCTCCTGCTGCTCTCAGAATCTGGTATAGGAGGACCCAAAGTACAGACACACACTGGAAGAGGAACACAAAAGGAGTTTATTGAAAACACAAGTCAGGTTACTTGGTAAAGGAGAGACGAGGCAGAAGCAGTGCAGGTACTGGCTAGGAAAATGGGATAGAGGCAGAGCAGGTACTGGGGAATGGAGAGTCGGAGAATGCTGAAATCTGCAGCCAGTGGTGCGAAAAATGCAACATGCAGGAGATGGTTAATGTGTCACACGTACATGTGTGTAAACTGGGCAGAAGAGTTGGGTAGCACGTATGTGTGTCACGAACCAACAGGGAACTAATATATATGTAAGACAGGTCCATGAGATAATGAACAACAGGTGGTAGCAATAATGGTGATTACGCTGGGTGGACTGATATGGCAGGCAGGGAGAGATGGGGAAAAGCGACAGAAAACAGGAAGCATAAGGTCGAACCACAACAGCTGCCTGCATTATGACCAAAGGATGTGGAGAAAACTACAGGGCCTGAGGTTACTGCATATCCAGGAATTGTCTATGTACAGGGATACACTGTTTTACCTGAACAGGTCTAACATGGCATGAATGCAGTGGCTGGAAACCTGTTCTGCTTGTGTGAACTGAAGGACATGTTCTATCTCTGTTTTAGTACTTTGTATGTTGTTATCAAGAGTTTTTATTGTCATTATGCATAGCACAACGAACAAAAAGGGATGTGTGGGACCTAATCAGGTCAGCAGCATGTTAGCAGCACAAGCGTAGTTTTAATTATACCCCGGTTCTTTTGTCTGAAGGCCCCAAGAAGTAACACTCAGGATACAGGAATCAGCTTCAAGTGGATTTATTTTCTTCTGGTTAAATGCAGAGTTATTACAGCGCTGGGCTCTGAGAGATGACAAGTCTCCAAGAGCCTCATGTTCTGTGTCTGCCCATAGGGGGGAGGTTGTGTGTGTGACTGGGGGTTAGGAGGGGGTGATTGATTTCACAGCTCTGGGGAAGAAGCTGTGTCTCAGTCTGTTTGTTTTAGTCTTTATATTCCTGTACCTTTTCCTAGAGGGAAGAGGCACAAACAGACTGTTGCCTGGGTGGGTGGGGTCTGCAGCAATCCATCCCGCCCTCCTCTGGATCTGGTCAGTGTATACGTTGCTAGAAGACCTGGTTTACTTTCTGTATGTGGTTTCCTGTCTAATTCTAGCAGCCTTACACGTCTCCTCTACTCTTGCACAAGTAAATCATAAAGCATATGATACTATTACAATGTATACAAAAATAAACATGTGGACATATTTGCTAATGTAGATTATAATGTCAATCCTAGAATTTCATATGTTGATTGTTACGTCCGCGGATCAGGCCGTCCCTGGCACCTCGGCAGCTGTTACCGGGGCTATCAGCGACTCCACCCCTGCTCACGTAGGAACACGCTCCCGGCGACGAGGCACACCTGCGCTCAATTAAC
>NW_018128643.1:18724-21277 GCF_001952655.1 Monopterus albus
GGTCAAGTCCTTTCTGTCCTGTGCAGTGCAGCTCCTGTACCACACTGTCACACTGAGACAGAGGATGCTCTCTACTGTCGCTCTGTAGAAGTTTGTGCACAGCTGAGAGCAGAGACCAGCATGTTTCAGCTTCCTGAGGAAGAAAAGCCTTTGCTGGGCTTTCTTCACCAGATAGGATGTGTTCAGAGACCAGGTCAGGTCAGATGTGATGTGGATGCCCAGGAACTTGATGTTATCCACTTGCTCCACCACCTCCCCGTGTATGAGAAGAGGAGCATATTTTGTCTTCCTGGACCTTCTATAATCCACAATGACTTCCTTAGTCTTGTTGGTGTTCAGGACAAGATTGTTATCTGAACACCACCTTGTCAGGTGATGGACCTCCTCTCTGTAGTGAGTCTCATCATTGTCTGAGATGAGACCCACTGCGGCGGTGTCGTCTGCGAACTTCACTACTGTTTGTGGGGTGGGTAAACAGACTGAAAAGAACCGGGCTGAGCACAGCCCTGTGGTGTGCCTGTGTTCAGGACCAGTATGTTCAACCAGATGCCATCCCAGACTTAAAGGAGCCAGCCATAAACTGTTCTGGCCATATACTGTGGAGATAAACAGACAACAGATTGTGTAGTGTCTTAGGGGTCATCATGGCAAACCCTCTCAAGTTCACTTTCCCTCTGCAAATCTTTTTTACAACCTGATTAATGCCTGGGATGCATATAGGGAGTTTCCTTTCTCCTATATATTGTGATGTTTAGACTAAGCTCATTCAGACAACTCTATTTGCCTATGCTGACTTGTCTCCTTGCTGCAAGTAAACCAATCTCTTATTGAAAGATTCCAGTGACTTCGTTACTTCTTTGAAAATTCTTATGACAGACCTACAAGTAAGACTGTAACGTTTTTGCTGCACAATTCTGCTGTGTGAATACCTGCCTCTGATGCCATTTGTTGCAGTGCATTTTGCACTTACTCCTGTCTTGTTGTCTACCTCAATCCACTCAGCCACTGCTTCCCTCACCGGCACCATTCCATATGGGCCAGCTTCTCTGCAGTAACCTTCTCTACTCACCTCTGCTTGTCATGCTACTCAGTGCTTCGACTCCAGCAGCTTCTCTCTCCGGCACCATCACGTCTGGGCCTCCATCAGCTCCTCTCTCCACCATGCCACCTGGGCCAGCTTCCCTACAACTACTCATTTCAGCATTCCACACCCAGGCCAGAGCTCCTTATCTGTCCCCAGCCTCCAGCTGAACCAATGCCAACTTTATTTCCAGTACTATCCACATTTTACTCAGTTGTCACATTAAAGCATTTGGTTATTCTTATCTAAACAGTTATACTGCAGTCTGAGTTCTTCTTTCCTCTCTCTTGCCCCCTGGCTTGAGAGATCCTAACAGAATGTCTCGAGCTCTGTGGCTGTTCCACTCTATGGGAACAGATGCTGTTGGGGTGTTTTTGATTCCCCCCCCCCAGCAAATCTTATACTATGCAACAGACTGTTTAGACTTTAAGTGATTTTTGGCAGTTGATAGAGAACTGTGTGGGTGAGAACTGGACCGTAACGCACCTTGGGAAAAAGTGTTGTCAGTTTGGCTCTGCCTGGTCTGAAATGGGTTAGCTATTAAAGAAACAACAAAATGTCCTGTGTTGCAGTTATATGTAATGTGTGTCATATTTTTATATTTAAAGCAGTTGATAGAGAACTGTGTGGGTGAGAACTGGACCGTAACGCACCTTGGGAAAAAGTGTTGTCAGTTTGGCTCTGCCTGGTCTGAAATGGGTTAGCTATTAAAGAAACAACAAAATGTCCTGTGTTGCAGTTATATGTAATGTGTGTCATATTTTTATATTTAAATAAGTGATTTCTGACTCTTAAGCCTGGCCCCCTTTTCACACCTTGCTTAAATCAAAGGGTCATAATGTTTTATAATTTTATTGTCCCATCCATTTGCACCTCTGTATTTTTATACCCTAATTAAAACATTAAAGGATTTCACAGAGAGCACCTCAATTTCACTACTTTGGGACTGTACAGTATGGGGTTGTTTGGTGGAAGACACAGCGACCATCAGTTGGATTTACCCACCTTGGAGCAATGTGAAAGGGAGTGGTGTTTCCACTACTTGGTGGGACTTACAGTAAGTTTTAAAAAAACACATGTTACATGTCTGTTAATGTCTTGTTTCTGTTCCATTAGACAGAACTGTTGTGAGGCTGAAGAAATTACTATGTGTTATGTCCGCTATCCTGCCTCTAGGTGAGAGAACATTGAATGACTGAACCCAAACTGCAGGGAGCGACTCAGAATAGAGATTTATTAAACACAAATATAATAAACAGCAAAGAGAGCAAGGCTGGCCCAGTCGGGAGGAGTAGGCAGACGGGAGAAAGAGCCGAAGCCAGGAAGATAATCAGGGGCGAGGGCTCATCTTCGAGTCAGGAGGACTGGAGGCGGCAGAGGCAGGGTAGTCAGCTCTATGTATGAAATAGATGAAGACAGAGAGGGAGAGGGTTATTTAGAGTTGGTTGAGTCTCAGAGGGGCGAGGGAGAGA